>NC_056739.1:372652987-372750487 GCF_019279795.1 Protopterus annectens | reverse complement strand
GCAGAAATAAAAAAAAATGTAAGAGAAAGCTATAAGAAGTATATACAATAGAATGTTACTTACTGTTTATATTAATAGAGTTAAAAATAAAACATTATTTACTATTATTTAGTTCTAATTATTATTAGTTAAAGCATGACAGATTATTTACAAACAAGCATAAGCAGTGTAATCAAGAAAGTATAATTAGGAATAGCATTTGAAGAACATATAGACTTTTAAAGGAAAAAAAAATGTATCAAATTACTGACCTTATTTTTCCTATTCAGAAAGAGAAACAAGTTAAATCACAGCTTGCCATTAAATCTCCAGATATTTTGACTAGTTATGAAACAAAACATTTCTTTGCACACAGAGAATAACTTTGATTAAATCTTTTTCAAAATATTTGTTGCTTCTTGGAAATGCAGGAACTATATTTAAAAAGATTAATAATAAAATAAAATGATGAGAGAGAAAAAAACATAGTACAAATCATTAGTTTTTAGTCTCTTCTTCTTCTCTGAAGTCTTCCATGAAGTTTCAGTTGCCAGTCTCTTTAACGAAGGACTAGCCCATTCCATTTCTTCTATTTTTTCCAAAATCTTAGTTTTTGATAAACAGTAAAGCAGAGTCTAAGTCATCGAAAATTTTAGGACCATCAGGAAGGAAGATTTTAAGCTTGGCAGGAAACAGAAGGTATGTTTTAAACTGTGCTTTTTTAAGCTCCCTTATTAGTGGCAGAAAAACTTTTCTTTTAGCTAATACCATGGAAGAATAGTCATTGTCAAAACGCACAGTTGTTTCATTAATCTTAACAGGAGCTTTAGCCCAAGCAGATTTAAGAACCATCTCTTTATCAAAAGATGATAGAAATATAACTATAACTGATCTAGGATAGTTTTTGTTAGAGTTAGTATTAGCTATAGATCTATGTGCTCTTCGATACCAAAAGAGAATGCTTCTGGTAAATCTAAAGTTTTAGGGTGCCATGTTGTTAAAAAGAAGTAATATTGTTACCTTCAATATTTTCTGGCAGTCCAAAAATCCTAATGTTATTGCGCCTAGATCTATTTTCCAGGTCATCCAGCTTTGTTTGTAAATGTGTATTTTGTTTCAGCAGAAACTCAATGTTGATTTCCTCTTCTTGTATTCTATTTTCCATGTCATTCACAGCTTCTTCTATGCCTGTCATCTGGATCTTCTGTTGTTGCAGGTCCATATGTAACAAGTCTATTTGTTTTGTAGTTTTTTCTATGAAAGTGTCTATTTTAGTATCCATTTTATCCATCTTAGCAGTAAGTTGCTGGACTATAATTATCAGAGACTGAAGTTCTTTCTTGATGCTGGAGTCTTGAGAATTTGTCTTACTGGAACTCATTTCAGACTGATAAACTGACAGGAAAATTTCCAAAGTAATTTCTGACAGGAATATTATTAAGATTTCCTTTCTTTTTTAGATATAGTTCAAGAACTATATAAAACAAACATATTTAGAAAGAAAATTTCTTCAAAAATTAATTTTTTTAAGTAATTAATTCCTGTCAATGTAATGAAATTGGTGGAGCTGAAGAAATCTGCTGCTATCCTGTGTTCATCCTTGGCCACGCCCCCGCAGTCATTCAATCTGAATGTTTCTAAAACTAAAACAGTTTACTAATCATTGTGCCTATGATAAAGGCATGAGTAAGAACATTCTAATCATTATGTTTATGAATGATGTATGTAAGAAAGCAATGTATTAAAGGCAGTGAAGCAAAAACGTATTTATATATTCATATACAATTCAAAAATGTAGAACATTAGCATACACAGAAAAATTAGAAGTAAGCAAAATTATACCACAAATAAGGAAATACAGCATTGAAGAATAAATACTGTTTAAAAATGCACAAATTGACTGTATTAAGCCTGTGTCTTTCTTACAGAGTCAGAGGTTTAATCCTGGGTCAGTCAGAAACATCATCAAACACTATTTTACAAGTTTATGTTGATTTGTTTGATGGCGTAAGCTATTTACTCAAGAATGTTATTTTAAAAAATTCTCCTGACTGTCTTCCTGTAACACATTACTAGAAGAGATTTTGTTCTTAGAGAAAAAAAAACTAACTAAAAGAGAATGGAGTACCTGGTGTCATTCATAATAAAGCTGATTCATTAGACCTGTTAAATACCATGGTTATAGCAGTAAGGTCTGAAAAGAGAATATCTTGCATTTATTCACAAGAGTGAAACAAATGAGTCAAAATGAACACTATTCATTTTAGACAATGGAAGTAGTAGTCTGAGAATGCCCCCATATTAACAGTTTTCCACCTAAGATGCAAACCATGGCTTTTTGTACATGAAAATAAATGAAACCTTATCAGCATTGTATGATTTTAATGCTTTTTTGTTAGATTCTGATTGCTGAGACTACTAATATATTACTGGCACCAGAAGTTTTTCAAAGGGCAAGTATTAAATCATTGAGAGTTTAATTGGTATTACCAACATAAGTTCATTAAGTTCTGGGTATATCTGTTTTCAGAACTTGTTGTCCTATAGGTGTTGCAGCTTCCTTCAAGTTGTCCTTATTTTTTTCTTATTTCTAATCCATGAGTCCAAAGTATCAGTAAATTGTATTAAGTTTGCAGAATGTCTGATATTCACAGATAGATTTGCTTATTTGGGATGCTACCAAGTCAGAACATAATGAGAGGCTGATTAGGTATTGGGACAGATTGAAACAAAAATGCACAAAACTAAACACAGCTAAATTTCAGATTTGTGCCTCTCACCTCAAATATATATGTTATATTCTGACTCCTGAATGTCTCAAAACTGATACTGAGAGTTCAAATGCTGGTTACCAGGCAGAAACTGCAAGACAAGTTTGCTTTCATACAGTTCCCTTGGATGGTTTGATATATTTCAACATTTATTCTTAATCTGAAAGATATAACAGTACCATTTAGAAATCTTCTTTAGTATGAGATCAGATAGTTTGGGTCTTCAAAGCATAGTAAAAAGTTTAGATCTGTTTATAAAGCTTGACAAAGCAATTTCCAACTTTGAGATTTTATGTTTTTTTAACCAATCTTTCTGGAAGATTGTCATTTAGTGGGTTCTGGTGCAGTGCTGCTTCAAGAAGATAGACAAGCTGGCATATGGACCTTGGTATCTGACAGATGCTTACACGATGTATGTGCAAATAAAAATGAAATGTTGTTAATCATATATGCATGCCAAAATTGTCATGGTTAGAGATGTAGTTGAACCAACTCATAAAATTATTTTTTCAAGGGTCCTGCTAGATATTGGAGAATGTTTCTAAATCTGCAAAAAATGATGTATGTGCAATATAAAACAAAGGTAAATAGTTGCACATTGCTGATACCATAATTTCTGCAAGAACAGAAAGGGGAGCGATTTGAACATTTTCTGGATGTGTTATGGGTTGTAAGTTAGCTAACAATGTCTGTAGATAAACTTAGGCAAATTATAAATGTAAGAGAATATATGAAAATGGGATAATTAAAATAATTACTTTGGACCAGTTGACCAGACAGAATACTAGTTTTATACAAGCTAATATTACATGTCATGAACTGTCTTGTGTACAAATGCTGTTATTAAAATCTGATAAATGGGCACTGGTTTTCTCTGATTGGAAAAATCAAATTCCAGTCATGGTCTCTCAGAAACACATGGATTTTGTTTGCTTTTTTGAATGGCATTTTTACCAGCTCTTTGATGCTTACCTTTTCCTACAGACTATGCATGGCCAGTGTGTCACTGCTGAGATGATGCAATACACTTCAAAACACAACCGATACTAAAGTACATTATAACTAGGCTTCTGAAGGAACTTAATGACTAAGTAAGACTTCTGTCTGAAAACTTCAGTTCATTGATATGCAAGGTTTCTCTACTATTCATTCAGTACAAAATGGACAAGGTTGTAATTCACTGAAAAAATCTGTAAAGCTGCAAACTGTTATCAATATTTTCCATAGGAAATCACTGCATGTGAGGTTTCTAAGTGCATGCCAGCAAAGGTTACTTTCCTTTGGGAAATTTTTCCTTCCTCATATTTGTGCAACAGTGGAATTGATAAAGTTCAGGTTTGAATAGAACTTGATCCTTGAATACAACTTGATCCCTGCAAAAAAAAAAAAAAAAAACTTGCATTTCATTTTCACTATGACTTCTTGATTTATAACTCAATGGGGAACTGACTCACCAAGTACAACTGGCAAGAAAGTAACATTTTAGAGGCATATGATGAATGAACATTTTTGGTAAGTAACTATAGATTAAATGGGTGCAAGACTGTGCAAACCTTTTAAGAAAGATAAAGAATGGTTGCTATCTAGTAGCATGCCCAGTTTTTCTAGGTTAAACTTAAAAGCAGACCTGGATATTTTGACGTGTTCCTTGAATGTTGGTCTATGACAGTGTAAAAATTCATCGGTCTTCTCCCCAAAATGTTTAGTTTTCATTGTTTCAGCTTTATAGCATATTTGAATTGCTATTACTGTGTCATATCTGCAGACAGTGAGATGACTGTCCTTAGACTGCAGGGTTTTGATGATTAAGATCAGATCTAATGGGTTTTCTGTGATGCAAGACAGCTGAATTTCAAGCTTTAAATACTAGTCAAACAGCAGACTCTGTAGCTAGTTAATAGATGTTGAATCGCTCTCATCTTCACAGAAATGGTCCTACAGATGTGTGGGGTACTGCACAACCACAAACCATGTATTCTGTTTTAGGCCTGGCATAGATGGCAATGTAATGAGGTACTTGTTGAGTCGAAGGTCTTTCTAGAATGATACATAGTCCCACGTTTGTTTTGGAGACTGCTGAAAGACATATTTTACAAGTGCCACAAATGCATTAACAGTCTTAAAGTGTTAAAATCATGTGTCACCTATGAGGGTCAATACGAGTCCAGCAAGTGGCATGTATAACATGGTGTCTTAGTACTGCATAAAGTGCTTCCTTAAAGCTTTTAATTGTGTAGCAGGCACTGTACTTACAGAGACAGTCACATTTCTAGGTCAACGTTTTAATTTTGCATCATTTTAGCACATTTGAGAGCTCTGTGCAGTTGGCTATGTGTGATGTTTCTTCTCTGGAGCACAAACATAACACTCAGAGTACATTGGGCATTGTCATCTGTGCTTTTTTCAGCTATAACTGCTGAATATCTTTCTTGAATAGCATTGTGAATGCTTGCTTCCATGTGTTACATCATATTTGGATGTTACAACTGTCACTTTGTATCTGATTGTGGTGGTGCGCCAATACCCTTAACATAGTTTTTGACCCACTGTTAAAGCTGAACACTGTTCAGTTTCTAGACTTGGATATTTGCAGCACACAATGCTCTTAGAATCTCTACAGCATTTTGTCTTCTGGCTACTGATGCTGCTGTAGCCACTTTAAAATTTGTGAGTCATGTTGTGTGTCAAGTTGTATTATCTTTACTACCATTCTCCTTGTTTTGATGGTATTTCTGGGTTGCTAAATGATCCATGATGTTCTTGCAGCTGTGATCCAGATAGCAGTTACATGTTTTTCTCCATCTTGATAGAGACTCTTATAGGAATTCACAAACATGATCTGCAGCAGTTTTGTGATAGGTCTTTACTTTTTTCTAATTGTAGGAAACATGATTGACTGCTGTATGGATTGAAGGTTGTCATAGAAACAAGAGACAATTTTAAAGCTTGATCCTTAGTCTGACTTGATCCATTCAACACTGTATGCATAGTCTGTGTGCAGTGTGAATGCACCATCATTTCTGCACAGACATACAATAAATATACAGTGACACACAATTTAAAAGAAGGGTTCCTAAAATGACTCCCTGATCTTTTAATACCAAAATTCTACAATGTTAATTTGAATGGATATTTTACACCCATACAGTTGTGGCTCTTGTACATAACACAAGTAGAAAGCTACAATTCCAAGTGGGAGGGGATGATGATGAAACAGGGGAGTCATTTAAGAAATAAGAACAGAGTGGGATTTTGGATACACATGCTTAAGGACAATAAAAAGTCATACAAAAATATATATTCAGAAAGTAGCAGCAAGTATACTATGAACTAAGCCAACACGCAAAAGGAGAAAGGAGATTCTGCCAATAGGGATGATTGCAATTAGGGGTACAGAGAACAGACAAGAGGGGCTGGAATTTACTGGCAGAAGGTGGCAAAGGAAACAAATAATTAGAGAAGGTAAGGTAATAGAATAACTAGAGGCCAGGAATATATTCTAATTGCAGCCTAGTGATTGCCTTCCCTATCAGGGACTGATATCAGAGTACAAACAAAGAGAAGGGTGTAGAGGAATCCTAAATGAAAGACTTGCACTGATTGAGCTTTTAGTTGAATTTAGAACAGCAGCTGATGTCAAAAAAGAGGTACTTATTAGGTCATATAAAATATTACAATGACTATAGAAATCACCAACAAAAGTGAAATTCCATCAGTAATACTACTGGGTGCAGAAACAATTGGTTTAAATGGGGGATTGATTTATTTTTGTGTATTTTTGGAATCCCAAATAAAATTCTTATGTCTGGTTTATCAATTAATACATAATTATATAATTCCAAATCAATATCATCATTCATAAAAAAATCATATAAACAAACACATTTGAACTTACAAATTATGTATATCAAATAAAGAAATTGCCAAATATTCATTTGTATTGCATAAAATATTTTCAGTGGCAGTAACACAGTTTTCACGAGTCGTAATGACTAACCTGCCACTCTTATCAGCATTCATATATCTAAATATGTTATTTTTCAATTCATACAATGCTATCCTTTCAACATTATTTTCAACATTATTTAGGTTAACAGAATGATTGTTAACTTTGTTAGATAAGATTTCTAATATCTTTCTCGCAACATTGTTCGAACAGTTTAAGTGTTATACAAAACTGGTGTGAACACAGATGGTTTTCTCAAATTATCCCTAACTGCCATATCATGTAATAAATATTTCCTATAAACCTTTCTAATGTACAGTTTGAACTCTAACAGAGTTTTAACCACATTAGTTCTAAACGTAGTTCTAAAAGTAGGTACAAAATTCAATTCCAGCTCTAGAAGTCAAATTTGTGTAGGACTAGAAACATAACTTGTTAAATTAAATATTCTAGGTGAACAGTTCACTAAACACTCACTCAGTTGTTGTTCTTTCTCTGTCTGCCTCCTTTCCCTGTGAGTCGAACAATAATTTGCTTTCTCTCTGCTTGACAAGTTTTTTTGGACTATCATCAAAATCTCTCAAAAATGAAGTAAAGCAAGAGGGATATAACGGAAGTTCTTGTATCACTTCAGATTCAGTCTCATAAAAAGAATCTCTTGATCCATTGTCTGACCAATGAGAAGACGCACAATCAAAAGTGTTGACATCACTTCCGACCACCTGACTGTCACAGTTTTCTTCTGCTTATGAATAACAATATTTTTTCCAATTACTACAGACTAGAATAGAAGTTGATTTTATTCTTTCCTCGTTTGAACATTGAAGTTATAAGACACAGCTTTTATTAGAAATATCCAGAAAAGTGATTAGTAAGAAAGAAACTCAGTTTGTACCTATTTTATTCAAATCATCGGCAGATAGCAATGTATTAAATAATAGTAGCATTAGTCATTAATAAAGATAATCCAGCTTGTTTTTTGGATATGTCTGTAGGTAATCACAATATTTGTCAGGTTATTTATAACAATTGGAATATTATTAAACAGAATGATGATTTATATAAGATTATTGGTACCAGGCCATTGCTCATTTACAAAAAGAAAATTAGTTTTAAATTAATGCTACAAAGTAACACTACTAAGATTAGCCCACCACCTACACTAAAGGCTAAGGGGACTTATAAATATAGGGGTGGGTGTGATGTAGGTTAAATTTTGAAAGGCCATAACATTTGGATAATTTCAAATGTCATTCACAAGGAGTTGTACATATTAGTATTTGTTCAGGGTGTCAGGCTTTTCATGTAGGTATGGCTACAAGGGCTTTGTGTAAAAGAATCAAAGAACATTTATATTCTATTAAGACAAGACATTTTAATAATTCTTTGTTTAAACATTCGTGTGAATGCACTAACTATAAAAGATTTTTGTTTTATATACTTGAACAAATTCAAAATAATTTAAGGGGAAGAGATTTTAAAAATAAATTAGAAATGAAAGAGACTGAGTGGCAGTTAACGTTTAGGGTGGACTGCTTTTCTGGTCTGAATGATATTGACATAAATGTTTTTTAAAGAATAGAAGGTTAAAGTAAATAAATGTTTTATATTTATTTAATAGAGTGATATGGGTTTAAGAGTTTTGATTGATTAATTAAATGTCATGTCATTTTTATACTTTATATAACTTTATGAGTTTTGTAATTAGTGATTGTCTTCTGAAGAAGTCTGGAGTGGTACAGACAAAAGCAGGCAATAAAGATTTTTATGCTAAAGTTCTAAGTAGTCTAGATTAAGGCAGACTCCTGAATAACTTATGTAGGCAATGTCCTATACAAGCACTCCATGACATGCAAACACTTTAAATGTTTCATTTTCTTTGTAGTGGAAAAATTGTCCATGCCACAGGGAGGGAGGTATAGAAGACTACACTGAAATACAGGGAGGCTGTATGGCAGTTAAGATTGAATGCTACAGCTAAACCAGGATTTAATGACAGCATTTCTGTAGCTAGCATCTTAAAGTTAAGGGCTGCTAAGTTATGATTGCTATTTCTGGTTGTAATTATTACTTATTTAACTACTGATTATTTTAGTTTCATCAACATTTTCTTGGATTACCTAAATATATTACAGACAAAATTACAACTCTACAAGGTTTTAGCAAAGAATAAATTCAAAATCTGTCTTTTTAAATTGCACTCAAAAGTATGATTGGCTAACATGCTCTCTGACTGCATGACTGTATCTAGTTTTAAATAGAAATGTTTGTATGATTCTGATTCTGCTGAAGTCCTTTATGTATTCGGGGTGAAAGTGCTTAATCTAAGAAATTCATTCTCTGGTTGGAATCACGCTCCGATTTATGTTCTTATAAATGGATCCTTCCATCCTTCAGGTCAACTCTAGCTATACCTCATAAACGTGGATAGACCTAATTTCATTAGAAAACTACAGTGTTAACTTTGGATAGTAGAAACTGGTTAAAGCAGATGATCAGGACATCAATCTCACAATGCCAGATCAATGGCATTCAAACTGTATAAAAAAGCAGCAGGGGTCAGTCAGTTTCATCCATAGACTGCCACCATACCTACCAATTATAACAACCTTAAATGTTTGTTTTAAAATATATAAATGCACTGACTGACAGTAATATATTTTAACATGTGTTTTTTCAAAATTCGTAGTAGCATTGTAAAGGCTGATCACCTAGCTGCATTAAAATAAGTACATTAAATTAATTAATTAATTAATTAATTAATTATTTACATTTGTTTCCTGGGAAAGTCGAGCTGGGCATGAGACCCCCTTTCAGCAGAGGGCTGGGGAGAAAAGTCCCTGGGTTATAATAATACATGAAACATAGTCATAAAATGAGAAACATAAAATAATACATAAAACAGAATCATAAACCAAATACATAAATCTGTGGAACAAATTGATGGAAACTTGTACATTTTGGTCGTGTTTATATTTTGAGCAAAAAATAATATATATATGGTGAACATCATAATATAAATGTGAAACCAGTTTCTAACAAATACTAGTTAAGTTGTATGAATGAGGATTAGAAAGTGTATTTAAAGTGAGACTAGTTAATTCCAGCAGAGTTGTGAGTTAGTGAAAATAGGAATAGTAATGTTGGATAGTGTTATTTACTAAAGTATTTTTATTAAGTATTTATTTGCATAGGAGACTTCCTTGATTATTTCAACAGGCTTTTCTGATCACAAGGATAGGTGATGAGGTCAGAGAGGGAAACCTAAAGGAATTTTTGGGGATTACCCTGATGTGTCAAAAGAACATAGCCCTGGGTCCATCAGGCGGACTTTCAACTGTATTCTGAATGAAGGCTTATCATTGAGCATTAGGTTTAGAAGGAGAGAGTTCATTATTCTGAAGATTTTTTCCATATAGGGATTTACCTGTTGAATTGTTAGCTATGTGTATCTTAGTAAGGATCTGTATTTGGATGGGAGACTCCTCCTTGCTGGTTTGTATGTTATAAGGATTTTTTTTTAGAATGGGACACCTGTTTTGTTTATAGACTATATTGTTTATCATAAGTAGTTGAGTGTAGCTGGGTGTTTGAGATAGTTCCAACCTTTTCTGTTTTTGGAGGGCTATGCAGTGTTGAGGCTTTTAGGAAGGTTAATTATGAATTTTAGTTTTATTTTAGCATTTTGGCATTACCATAGCTTAGCAGGCATGCTGGAATACAAATTAATGAGTATGGATGAAACAATACAGTAGGGCTTGTATGTGCAAGTCAAAGATCAGGTTATCATCAACAGTGCCCAAAAGCAGTTTGGCATGAGTAACACACAGAATTTGAGTGATCTTTAAGAAGTAATGGTTAAATCTGGTTTAGTATTGTTCTGCAATTGAAAGTAAAAAGGAGTCATTTCATCTTTTAGGGATTTATCAGGAGATGAGAGTTACTAAGCCAGGACTTACTGGAGAAAAATGATTCTTGAGTTTTTGTTAGCAGTGAATTAAGATTTTATTTTGCTGTACAGATGACTGACATATCATCAGTATATTGTATTAGCATGGCATAATTAGAGGCTATCTGAAGGTCGTTTATGAACATGTTGAAAATGAATGGCCCTAAGGTTGAACTTTGGGGTACCACTACTGTAACTTGAAGAATGGAGGAGAGTTTGGGCTCTCATTTAACAGCCTAGAATCTGTTTGAATCTGTTTGAAAGATATCTATGGCCTATGTGTTTTTGAAGGAGTTTGCTGTGAGATACAGTGTAAAATGCTTTTGAGGGATCTAAGAACAGAGTGTTGGCTATTTTGCCATTGTTTTATTGAGGCTATTATTCATGAAGGCCAAAAGTGCTGTTGCAGTGCTGTGATTGGATGTGAAGCTATGTTATGTAGGGGAGATAATGTCATTGCCTGAGAGACACAGGTGCAATTGGGTATATACACATTTAGCTATGGTTTTAGAGAGGGGGTGGAAGGAAGGCATTTGCATAATAGTTTTATAGTTCTTTATGTAGTGGTAGGATGTAGGATCTTTTCCAGATGGCTGGAATGTACTATTTTGTACTAACCCATTGAGTATAATGGAAACTGGTAAGATATGACTTCTGTGAAAGTTTTAAGGTGCTCGACTGGAAGGTCGTCTGCAGCCAGAGCTATGAGTTTTCATTTTTTTAATTGTGACTATGGAGACTGGATTTAGAGCAAATCTGGCATTACGAACAATAGGGTACAGGTTATTGTTTAGATAGGTGATGTTGCTATTAACAAAGTTGTTGGTGATTTGGATAAGATGAATATTGAAGTTGGCAGTCTCCGATTCAGGGAGAAGGAGGGAGGTGTTTGTCCTACCTCAGTGTAGCAGATTTTTCACAGATTGCCAGAAGAAATTTGTGCTGTTTGGTTTTACATTTTGTAGTGTAAGGAAGTATTTTTCCTGCCTTAAGTTACTTTCTTTTCAGTGAGATTTCAAAGCTGTTTGAAGGTTTGATGAGCCTGCTGTGTTTTATGTTTTAACCATGTTTATCAGGCTTTATATCAATTTCTCATCAATTCTTTATTTAAATTGTTAAGCCATTGGTGCAGGGTTTACTGTCACTCATTTTGATCTTAAAGGAGTTATTTGAGTTAGAATACTAAGAAATGTTTTGTTAAACTGTAGTGTTGCTTCTTCGAGTAGAAGTTATTTTAGGGAATTCCGGTTACATGATTTTAAGGCCACTACAAAAGTGTCTTTCTTGATTTGTGTCGGGTTCTGTACATTGTTGAAGTGGTACTGTTTTGGGGTATTTAAAAGGTGCCTGTTGCTGTAGGTTGGAAGGCCATCACTAATGATATCTGGATGTGTTCTGGTTGGATGTAATTTTAATGTGCTCAGATGGATAGTATCCAGTCTAAAGCGATGGTCTTAGTATTATTTTTGTTACAACTGGTAGGAGTGGCACTGAACTTGGCAAAGCAAAACAAGTTTATAAACTGTTGAGGTGTATCAGTTACTGATCCATTTGAGTTTATGTTGAAATCTCCCAAGATTATAGTTTCTTTGTGGATACTACTAGATATCTTGGAGATTATAGCTCCAATAGTGGGGATGTTGTTTTCTGGGATGAATGTATATGGCAATGAGGCAGATGCTTTTTTAGGTAGTTAGTCTAAGTAAGGAGTGAACAGTTCTGTGTTAGTGAATTGGTTGATAGACTTGTGAGTAGGGGGTTAGTTGTTAATTGTAGAAAAGTAGTACCACTCCACCACCTTTTGCTGTCCCTCCTATCATTTTATAGTATGCTACACATGGGGGGGGTGGTAGTATTTAATCATCTTTTACTGATGGTTTTTAAAAGGGTTTCAGTTACTGAGAGGAGATGAGGGGTGTGTGTGTGTGTGTGTGTGTGTGTGTGTGTGTGTGTGTGTGTGTGTGTGCGTGCATGTGTGTGTGTGTGCGGGAATGTGTGTGCGGGTGTGTGTGTGTGTGTGTGTGTGTGTGTGTGTGTGTGTGTGTGTGTGTGTGTGTTTGTGTGTGTGTATGTGCTGTGAAACCCATGTACAAAGATCTATTTAATTGCATATGCTTCTTGTATTGATGACAAAAGGATTTAGATGGGCAACTTTACTATGGGTGTTGGCCGTTTTTTTTTTCCTACATTGGTGTCTATAAGTAAACAGGCAGAATTTTGATTAGGACCTGGGTTAGGATGTAAGTCACCACAGTGGAGTGCAATAGAGGACTGGGCAGTTGTTTACACATGGATTGGTTAAACAAAAAGAGGTATAGGGTGAATATGCAACTCATTGAGGTATATTAACCCCCAAGAGGTGGATATCTGCCCAGTTAAAGATAAATTGTTATTCATTTGTTGTTCGAGTGTTGATGTGATATGTAAGACCTAGAGGGATTGGGGTTAAGGTGCAGGCTGCAGCACTAAGATGTTTTGAATGATACTGATCATAGTGTAATTATTATTTATTTATTTATTTATTTTACATTTGTTTACCGGGGAGGCCCGACTAGACAGAGCTGTCCATTTATGGCGGAGGCCCAGGGAGAAAAACTCCAGAACAATTGCTAACATACTGTACATAAGACATTTACATGAGCATTGTGGTTTACACATTCACTTATAAAAATATAGCAGACAATAACATATGATTGCATAAGATATTTACATAAGCATAGTGGTTTAGACATACAATTAAAAGTATAGCAGGTAGTAACATATGATGCTTGTTCATACAGTATGTTTAGTAGAGAGAATCTTGAAGATGTACTGAAGATAAGACAAGAAAGGAAAAACTAAAAAAGGAGGAGAATACAGACAAGTTCATATGAGGTGCATTGACATTTTAAGGGAAAGCTTTTCAGCTTAGTCTAGGAGAGAGTTAATGGGTATAGATGGGACAGTGTGGAGTAGGCGGCAGTGAGTTGGTAAGTAACGTATGATAATACATAGTGCATCTGTGGGAGTTTTAAAGAAGAGGTTGGATTGTGGGTAGAGGAAAGGAGTTAGAATATGTCAGCCAGGTGCTAGGCAGTTACACGTAACGTGTGATAATATATAGTGCATCTGTGGGAGTTTTAAAGAGGAGGTTTGATAGTGGGTAGGGGAAAGGAGTTAGAATATGTCAGCCAGGTGCTAGGCAGTTACAAGTAATGTGTGATAATATATAGTGCATCTGTGGGAGTATTAAAGAGGTTGGATAGTGGGTAGGGGAAAGGCGTTAGAATATGTCAGCCAGGTGCAGGGCAGTTGTATGTCCAGGAGTTGTTTAGGTGGGAAATAAGCTATTTTTTAAGGATGGTTTTATTAGGTTGCACCCTGATTTGTAGTGGTAGGGAGTTCCAAGTCTTGGCAATGTTGCTAGAATACAGGGAGTCACCAGAGCTGTAATGGCTTTTGGAGTTTGCGATTAGTGCCTTGTTAGTGGATCTAAGGTCTCGGTTATTGGAGTAGAGGGTGATCAGGTCTTGTAAGGCTGGAGTTTTGTCAGGTTGGTATAGTATTTGATAAGCTAGAAGATGTTGGTTTAGAGCTAAGGTGTTAGGGAGTTCAAGCCAGGAAAGCTGTTTTAGGGCCTGACAGTGGTAAGTACGATAGGAGGAGTTTATGGCAAATTTTGCTATTTTGTTGTAGCATACTGATAGTGTGTTTAAATCACTCTTATTTAGATTAATTAGGACAGGAGAAGCATACAGTAAGGTAGAGAGAAGATGGGTATGAGCTAGGGTAACTTTACTGTTGCTGATTAGGAGTTTTTTACATCTGTAAAGAGTGCCTAGTTTTTTGTTGATTTTGGTTATTGTATGAGCTATGTGTTTGTCAAATTTCATATTATTGTCAATAATGAACCCTAGTAATTTGGTTTGTGTGACAGGGGAGACGGGAGTATTATCTGATGCAGAAACACAGAACAGAGGAGTAGGTGCTGCTGCTTTGGAAGGATGAAAGAGCATAAGTTGGGTCTTTTTAGGATTTAGTGTTAGCTGGGAGTTTGTAAGCCAGGTGTGGATGGATGTAAAGGCTTCTTGGGTCTTGATTTCAAGTTTTTAGAGGGTGGGGGCAGAGCAGATTAAGGTGGAGTCATCAACGTATTGAACCAGGTTTACTAGAGGGGCAGCTTTGTGAAAATTATTTGTAAATATAGTGAAAAGTTGGGGTCCTAGGATTGATACTTGGGGTACTCCTAGTTTTACAGGAAGTAGGGGAGAAGGGAATTTTTCCACTGAACAGCTTGTTGGCATTGGGAGAGATAATCTTGAAACCATAATAGAATGGGGGTAGTTAGTTTTATATCTGAGAGTGATGTTATTAGTTTTGTATGGGAGACTGTATCAAATGCCTTTGATAAGTCAAGGAAAACTGCAGGCACTAGTTGGCTGTTGTTACGTTGCATATTTACTAGGTTACTAAAATGGATGAGTGCAGTGGTAGTGCTATGGTTGGGGTGGAATCTGTGTTGCGTTTCATCAAGAAGATTGTTGGAGAGGAGATGTGTTAGGACCTGGGTGTGGATACATTTTTCCAGTAATTTAGCCAGTGGGGAAAGTATATATATATATATATATATATATATATATATATATATATATATATATATATATATATATATAGGGCGGTAGTTTGTTAGGTCAGTGGAGTTGCCCCCTTTGTGTATTGATATAATGTAGGAGATTTCCGGAGAAGTGGCATCTTTTGTTCTGAGACTGATCTGTTAATGATTGTAGAGACTGGGTAGACAATGGTTTTGGGAGCTATTTGTCGGAATTTGGCAGGTAGTTTGTCTACTGCTAAAGTGGTGGGTTTAAGTTTGGTTAGGTGTCTATAGATGGTGTAAGTTGTTACAGGTTGAAGGGTGAAGGAGTTAGCGTTATTTGATGGGTTATATAGTATAGTGGGGGTTGAGGAGTGTGGGTCTGTTGACAGCTTGAATATAGAGTTGGTAAAGAACTCATTGAAATGGATGGCTATGTTTATAGAGGTGGTGTATATGTTTGCATGAGGAATTGGTGATTTACCTGGTTGAAGAATACTGTTTATAGTGGCCCAGAACTTTTGTGGGTTGGTATTATGCTTAGTATGAATTTCACTATAGTATTTTTGTTTATCTAGTCTGATTTGTTTTTTTACATTGTTTCTCAGTTGTAAGAATGTTTGCCTATTAGGAGTAGTTTTGTTTTTGCACCAGGTGTCCCATGCTTTGTACCTTTGTTTCATAAGTTGCCTAGTGCTCTTGGTAAGCCACGGGGCATAGATGGTTTTAGTGTGGATCTGTCTTGGTGAAGCAAGTTGGTTGAAAAGGCCTTAGAAGATAGTGTTGAAATAGTATCAATTTGTGGTTTGATTTAGTGATACAAATGTAATTAAGGGGGAGTTGTGTTGTAGGAGTGGTAGAGTAAAATATTTGTTGAGAGGCAATTATTCAGAGTAATGGTTTTGAATGTGCAGCTGTGGTGTTGATTTGGAACAGCTTATATATTGGGTTAAGGTACTTACTATAGTTTAAAGAAGGATATTAGAAGTGTCAGGAAAAAATTAAAAATGGAGAGATTATGGGAGAAATCAGTTGGTGGATGCTAGATGGTGAGGAATCAGTATAAATTGACACTGTGTTGGTATGTAATGTATAAAAGGTTGGAGTTCTAGGACGTGTGCATAGAACTGGTTGCAGCGAGCTAGGGGAGGGCTGTGTTTAAAATAAATGTACAGAAGATTATGGTGGGTGGAATTTGGGGGCAGGGTATGGGACCAAAGTGAGACTGAGAGTAGAGAAGCTAAAAGTAGCAGGTCCCCCCTCTATGGTTTTATGAGGTAGAATGGGCCAAGAGAGTGAGACAGAGTTCTTGGTACTGAATATTTGAGTTGAGTCAGAGCTTTTAATTTTATTTTTACGGGAGTAGCATTTATCTGTATTCTGCTAAGTATATCGAAGGTTACTATTATAACTATATGTTCCCTTAGTTGAAGGCCCTTTTACTGCTTAAGCATTTTATGCAGGTTGTACATTTTTCAACAGATGATTATGACTGAAGGAATATTTTTTCACCAAGAGTTTTTGCTCTATTAAAGTAGAATCTGCTAAAGTGTTAAATTATATTCAAATGAAACAGTATAAACATCTGTCTGGTGGGGGTGTGGAGGCCATCCACCAGTTTCAAAAGTACAACAAAGACCTTTTTAATACAAAAGTAATGGGAAAAAAGTGTTTACAACTAAAGATACTTCTATAGTTTCAGCTGAGTCTTTCTGCAAATGGAGCATCAAGTATGCTCTACTACATATGCTTTAGAGAATATAAAGGGATTGAGGGAGCCAGGGCCAATACTGACTGTGATTGTGTGTGAAGTGTTGAAAGATCTTGCACATGAGATTTCAAGATTCTGTGAGTAGTATATTAAAGTGTTCCTAACGAAAGTACTAAAAGTTAGTAAATGACACAAGATGAAGGGGAGATCTTATGTTGAATATATAACTTCAAAATGAAAGGTGGGTAAGAGGTATTTGAGGTATTGATGTTGTATGGTTTGATGATAGTCTGTGACTGTAGAGAGCATTATTTATTTAGTTATTTATTTACTGACATTTGTTGACAGGGAAAGTCCACTGGATGAAAAACCCATTTCGGTGGAGACCCAGGGGAAAAAGCCCCACATCACATAACATATCAAATAAAAATTTTACAGAGACAAATTATACAGATAGAAGTTGAACTAATAAAAACAATAGGCAAAGTTAATGCATAGCACATTGATACATATCAATTTAAAGGCTAAATAAATAAATGGTGAAAAGTCAAATACAATGAAAGGATAGACAAATATATAAATAAATAAGAATGGTTATATTAGATAAGCATATAAACCTTTGGGAAAAAAAACAAAAAAACAAAGAAATACATTTTAAAGCCCAAGTGAGACCTCGTGGATATCTAAAAAAAATGTTATGTAGAGGCATAATTTTATGATATTTTATGTACACCACCCTTCTTAACACTTCATGCTGTGTATATTTTCAGAAATATGTTCTTTTATTTAAAATATTCCCCTAGAAAGGAACATGTAGTCCTTTCAAAGTCGCATTAGTTGTGTGTCGTAACATAAAGACGAAAGCTTTACAGTGCACTACCACTGACGATCATGTTTGCACTAAAATGGACATTAGCAAACCACAGGTAAGGGACTATTAAGTTGCCTCAGAGGCTAATCAGCTTTGGAATGTGTGTGTTTAGATTTAGAATTGAAGGAGTATGGTCATCTCAGACTTGCCTGTGAAACAAAAAACACTTTTGTAATCAAGGTTAGTGTGCCATCAGTGCCTTTTGTGCTGTTACTAACTTTTATGCCTTTGTCTCTGATGCACTGAAGTGCATTTCATTTTGAATTCATGCATCCACAACTAATTTTCTACAGTTAGTCATAATTCTTGATTATGTCATCAAGGCTCATTGCTATGAAAGTAATTATGACATCAACATCACTGCATGTTAACCCAAGGAAGAGATAAAACAAAATGAATAAACTCATCAGGAAAAGATTATATTTAATGATACAGTGGCTCAATAATATATAATGGTAAAAAAAATCTGAGATCTCTGCATGCAGTAAATGCTAAACGGCACTGAAACATGAATTTGGGGTAATGTTGACCTGACGGCAGTTATTCCTATTTAAGTACTTTTGAAGGTGAGAAATGCTTTGCTTTTGAAGTTGTTTTCAGAGCTGTACCAGTGGCAAATTCATTTCGACAAAATCCTTATCAACTTTAGTATCAAACGCTGTACTTTGTTTTGCAAAAGGATACCTTAATTACCTTAGGGAAAGAGGAAAGGGATACTGAGTCTGTCACTGGACTGAGGACAATCTCGTCAGTTAAAAGGAACAACATATTATTTTACATTACATTATTTACTGAGATCTGGTGCATCACATTTACATTTACTTTTTCCAATTATCCAATTATCTAATTATCAGATAGTATCATTGGTTTGAAAACTGCTGTGGATCTAAGAAGACCGTTTCACTGCATACAGCTGCTACTGATTTATTGATGTTTTTAAGTGTTTGTCACTAATTCATGATTAATGATTACACAGGTCCATTTACATGAACTTGATCACTTCTGTGGGATACCTATTTCTGTATGTGACAGCAGACACATTAGTAAATGATCTTAGAGCTTGCATTTATCAAGATTCTTGAAACCTATTGCTCTCTATTCAAACGTTTTATCTTCAGTATAAATGCCCAGTATGTTTTAAGACTACTTAAACTGGTGTTTTGTCTTCAGTGCAGTGTAAATTTATTCTATCATAATCAGAAGCTGTTTTACTACTTATACTATTCAACTCTGTAATATAAGCAAAAGACACACCACCAGAAACAGTTAAACTGAGTTCTGAGCTTGGGATGAATCAGGAGTATATGGTTTTCAGGAGCCATTCAGGCTTAGTTTGAAAATGGTCCATTGTGATCAGTGTTCTACCACCCTGCTCAACAAACATAAATAAAATAAATAAAATAACACTGGTATACAATATGTTCTTATCATGCAGTTACTGTTTAAGATTTGACACACCTCATTACACTATCACCATATCTATGCATTAAGCTATCTAGATACGTATGTGTTTATGTGTGTATACATGTATAAACATATATTTTCGAAATGTACTTGCACACACACACACACACACACACACACACACACACACACACACACACACACACACACACACAAATGCAGTGTGTGTGGGTAAGATCTTTAGATCACCATGCTTAACATTATCCTGTCCAGAACAAATGAAGTTCAGGAAAGAAACTGATTATTGATATTTGTTTTCAGAAACATGACAAGACACTGAAACATAGATTTAGTGGCATGGTGCACTGAATAGGTCAAACGGAAAAAAAAAACAGCTCCTTGACATTCAGAGTCCTGGCAAAATATGTAATGCTTCTCTAATATGTTATTGCATACCATAAACAAGATAGCTCAAATGAGCTAGAACATACTAGAAGATAGTTTGCGTGTGTCATCTGACAGATAACAAGTTTTACCTGAGTTATCCATAATACAGACATGAGTTTAAATGTGAAATAAACTTGTAGGCAACGTTTATTGATGTTTAATAACCACAAAACTGGAACAATTTAAAAAAACAGTGGTATAAATAAACAAATAAAAATAAAAGCCACTGATGAATCAGAAAGATGAGCTTATGAGATACCTTAGTGTCACAACAAAACGTTTTTATTCCATGCTTTTGTCAAAATAAAAATGACTTCTTCTGATAGTGTCATAAAAAGATTTTATTCCACACTTTCAGCAATATAAAAATGACTTCTTCAGAAATAAATACCATACTCTCTAACTCACTTTAAATGCACTTTTAAAATACTACAACTAACCAATCATATCTAGAAAAACTATTAACAATCTTAATTGCTCAATAAAATTAATTTACAAAGTGACTGCTTAACCCTTTATTTAACTGTGGGTCTGCATTCACTAAGAAAATATTTGATGTTAACAGTAGCGTTTAAGCCAGCTAGTTGATCAGCACCCAATCTCATGTTCTTTAGACCCTTAGTGTCTGCACCAAATTCAAGTACTGAAGGGATATCTTTGTTCTTGGATTCTGTCTTAAATCTAGTAGTCCAACAGCTTCCTTCATATATAAGGGATTCATGGGACTTTTTAGATCATATTAGAATCTTTAGTGGGAGTTATGGATACTTTCTGATTTACCAGTCGCTTTTATTTCTATTTATTTATTGAGGTTTGGAATATTATTAGTTGCTTTGCTGATTTCTAGTTTTCAAATGGCTGCTTAGATAATGCAAACTTTGTAGTGCCAAAGGTGAAACAAGAGCACAGCTGGCTTTGGAGCAGAAGGCCATGAGTTCTTTTCCTACACCAGGTAGCTGGACTGCTGACACTGCAGTGCAGCATAATGTAGGTGCTGCACTCTTGAATTTGTCCTCCTTTGGATGAGACATTAAACAGAGGCAGCATCTGCCTGAGTTGGTAGCAGCTCAAGTGGATATAAAAGATCCCACAGTACCTATCGAAAATAGTAGGCATCCTTTAATTAATACAACATAAACAAAACATTATTTACATATTTACAAAATATTCATATTTATAGGTACATATCTACACATTCCTATTTACCCTCATGATTATTATTCTTCCATAACTGACTCCCCATTCCTTCTTCTGCATCCTTGTCTTCTAACACAATTCATGCATATTTCTTTACTCAGCCAGCTATTCTCTAATACCCTCAGTCTATTATTCTGATATGTTGACTTACACACTTTCCTAGTTCTACTACCTAGTCCATACTTTTCTATAACTTCCCACAAAGCATCCTGTCACACTGTATCTAGTATCAACTATTATAAGTTTCACAGCTTCCCTTTTACTTACATTATATCATTCACAGTTTCTTGAATAACCAATAATACTTCCTGGCATCCCTTCCCTTTTATACCATATATATTTTCTTCTGTAGTATCCTACATCCTTCCTTCCATTCTCCTTTGTATTATTATCACATATTTTGGAATGAACGATTGAAAGACGAAGGGTTTGTTTATGAAGATTTATGCAGTGGAATATTAAAATTTATATGGAAGAAAGATGAAAGGAATTTTAATATTCCACTGCATAAATCTTCATAAACAAACCCTTCTTCTTTCAGTCATTCATTTCAAACATTTACAAAACACTCTCTTTACCAGTCCCCTAATTTTGTGTACATTTCATATTTCATACCTTATGCCATCTGGATCTAATATGAATCAACATTTACTTTCCTAAGTACTTCATCCAATTCACTAATAGTAATTTCTTTTTCAAATATTTCCTGAACTCGTTCTTGAAAATTATTTTTTTACTTTTCATTCTCTCTTATTTTCTTCCTCTTTACTCTTATACATATTTTTAGATGCTGTACTACAATAATCATAATTTGCTCTTATGCTCTTTTTACATCTGCTTTTACATTTTTCATTTCCATTATTATACTAATATCCTCATTTACTATTTTCCCAAATATGCAGACACATCCTGTCTTCACCCTTGTAGATAATATCTCTGTATAAACAGTAATGCCTTAATTTTTTCTCAATTTCTTTTATACGTTTCCTTTTCCATAAAATAATATTCTGTTTTATTCATCTCTAAATCCTCCAATACATTTTTGTATATCTTTCCATGCTTCACTTTCTGTACCTTTCTTATATCATCCTGCCATTGAAAAAACATATTTTATCCTTATTTTTAAATTCTATGCACCATACAGACTAGGTTTTATAAAAGTCCTTCATGATTATATGATCCCTCCATAACTACAGTGCCTCCCACTATCCACATTCATTCCATCATTTTTCATTTATTCTTTTTATTCCCTTTCCTATTTTAATATACTATCTTTCTTCCATTATCTCCATCCATATTGCTAAATGGTCAGAAAAACATGTCTTTACTGTATCACTACCCGCTACACCCAAATCTTTAGATGGTACAGAATAATCAGTTTCAGATCCAATTGTTCCTCTTCTGTAAGTCCAGTGGTTTTTATTCCACACAGCTAACATCACATTTTATCACTTCTTCCATGTTTAACGTCTTTCGCTTTCTTTTCAAAATTTCCCCTTGAATCAAAATTAAAGTCCTCAGCAATAAAAAATGTCATGTTAACCACCACATGATGTAATAATAATGTAATATTTGAGGAAAGGAAACAGATTCTGTCTTTCCTTGCCATTTGTATATGTATATAACGCTATAATTCTATAACTACATTCTCTCTACCTCACATCCTGAACAGTTAACTTTCCCTTCTTTACCAAAGTTACAGCAGGTATTTTTATGTTTTTTTTTTTTTTTTTGTTCAGTACAGCCACTCTGGAACAACATTCACTTCCTAAATTCCATATTATTTTTCCACCCCACAATTTTTCTGTTTGCAACATTTCTTCACTTGTCAGGAATCTTACATCTGTAAAAATAATATTTTCATCTCATTTAGCACACCATCCCAATATCCCTATTCTTCTTACAATATTAATAACACTATTCACACTTATTGGAAGCACTTTGAAATTATTACTTTTCCTATTTTATAGTTTAAGAGAAGTATTTTAACTTTTCATTCTCTTAGTTTTATTCTTTCCCCAGTTGAATACTTTTTGAGTTTATGAACAACTGTTCCTTGATCCTGAGAATTTGCCCTGTCCAAATTTCTTCTAGTAGTATAAATACCACCTTGGGTCTTCCTGAAAAGAGACCATTAGCCTGGTGGGAGTATCTCAGTCAACAAATGATGTATGGATGGATAGATTTATCAATTTAATGGTTGCCATAATTACCATTTCTTAAGTGCAAAAACTGTATTGCAGGATTTTAGTGAACATAGGGACAGAGTTGTTCATCAAACATCAGTTGAGGTTAAGAAACGGTGGGCATCCTTTTTTCAGATCATATGGGCCACTACCACTACAACTAGAGATTATTAGACAGTAATGTTCTAAGACATTTGGCATGCTGTGGTTCTGACTAATGTGGTGCACAAGAAATGACAGAAGTACATTTGGTTTTACACTGAATTATACATCAGTCAATCTGAACAGCATATATAAACTCATTGTGCCATTCAGATTTATCATTATAGCTCTTTAATATTTTCTCCTTCAGACTTGGTATGTTAAACTGACTCAAACATGCAAATATAAGAGCATACATACACAAATATATATATATATATATATATATATATATATATATATATATATATATATATATATATAGGTTCATAGGTTCATAGGTTCATACTAGGCTATCTGCCCTAGGGCATTTATAAGCCTAGCCAGAGTGTGTATGGCTTTATATACATGTAGATGTGTTGTAATTATAATATATAATACATATATACATGTAGATGGGTTGTATTTATAAAACTGTATGTCTAAAATACCAAAAGTCATTATTTGATCAAAAAAGATTAAAAATGGGGAACATTGGGGACTGGTGTTTCTGTTTTCCTCACTGTAGTGCAGTAAGGACTTGGTATACATAATTATCAAAGGGGTGTGGGAGATGGGGGGTGCTTGCCACTCTACATAGAATGTGTGCTGAGTATTATGGCAGTTTGAGTTTCAACCTTTTTGTGTTCTGTGTAGATATATTTTCTCTGTGTATGCATTTTTCCTGGGTGATATGTTTTTGTTTTTCTGCCATATCTTATTGACTGCAGCCCCTATCTGGATAGGTTTCATTTCTCTCAACAGTGAGTCTCAGGAGAGGATCCATCTCCCCTACGACTCTGAACTGAAATACAGGAGCAAACAGAAAATTAATATACATCTATGTATGTGTGTGTGTGTGTGTGTGTGTGTGTGTGTGTGTGTGTGTGTGTGTGTGTGTGTGTGTGTGTGTGTATGTATATATGTCTATATATCTATCTATATCTATCTATATATAGATATATATCTATATCTATCTATCTATATATATATATATATATATATATATATATATATATATATATATACACACACACAGATATGGGTCTTCTTCTAAATTTTGAAGTTTCACCTCTATGGGTTGTATTTATAATATATAATACATATTAAGAGCTTCAACTCTATCTTTCTTAACATTGTAGACTCTCTGGCTCCCATTTGTATCATACAAAGCAAATCTACAGTCTCACCCTGGCTGTCCAAAACTACTCTCAACCTTATGAAAAATAGAGACAAGCTTTGGAAAATCTGTTCCCAAACTAAACTTCCTAAATATATGCAAAAATATAGAGAAGCAAGGAACTTAACAAAGAAATACATAAACAAAGATAAAAAGAACTTTTACCATAACCTTCCTACTGCACTAAAATCTAACTCAAAAAAATTCTGGCATTCAATTAACCAGATACTCCACCCAGGCAATCCTTCTTCCCCAAACCCATCCCTAGACAAACCCCCCAAAGAAATTGTCTCCCTATTTAACTCCTACTTTATTGGCTCCATATCCAATCTATTTAAGTCTAACACATCATCTACTTCAAAACCTCCTGTCACAAATCCTCCTTTGACCACATCCCTCTCCAACTCCTTCTCCCTCAAACCAGTGCCAACTTCCTTTATCAAGACTCTACTAACTAACTTAAAACCCTGCTGCCCATCTACAGATAAAAGTCCTCCTAATTTTCTCCAACTAGCATCGGAGTCTGTTGCCCTACCAGTATGTATTCTAATTAATCGCTCAATCACAGAAGGAGAAGTCCCAGCCATATGGAAGTAGTTTTATACCCTTCCAATACGCAGCAACTCCTCTGATATCTCAAACTTCTGTCCTATTGCTATCCTGTCCCCTCTTTCCAAAGTCCTTGAAATGTGTGTTCACAAACAGGCCATGCAATATCTTACCAAACATAACCTTCTAAGTCCTACTCAACACGGCTTCAGACCTAGACATAGCACTACCACAGCACTCCTATCCTTTCTCCACACAGTCTCTTGCCAGGGATGACCACATGCTAGTTTCATGCCTATTTCTGGATATGTCCAAGGCATTTGATACTGTGTCTCATCCCCTTTTCTTAAACAAATTACAAGAACTAAACTTCTCCCCTGAAGCTGTTTCACGGTTCTCTAGCTACCTCTCCAATCGAACCCAATCTGTTAAATGGCAGTCCGCACTCTCACCACCTTTACCAGTCAGAATGGGTGTTCCTCAAGGCTCTATTTTAGGGCCTTTACTCTTTAATATTTTCACTAACAATCTCTACTCTTCCTCCACACTGACTTCTCTAGTTCAATACGTTGAAGACTCAACCATTACTACTATAGCTAGCTTCCTCTCTGAACTCCATTCTGTCACCCAAACTGCCTTTAATTCAATAGAATCTTGGCTAACTGGCAATCAACTCATACTCAATCCAAAAAAAACCCAAAACTGCTACTGTTCCTCCCTAAAAATCTGCCCTATATCAAATCTACTTTCTCCATTCTATCTCTTAACAACACCCCCATACAAGTAGAACCCAGCACCAAACTCTTAGGAATCACCATAGATGACCAATTGAAGTTTGGCATACATATCGATAACTGTATCAAAAAGACCCATCAAAAACTCGGATTACTCTACAGATCAAAAAAATCCTTTCCTTTGACACCAGAATTGCACTCTTCCAATCGTACCTCCTACCCAGCCTTATGTATGGCTCCCAGATCTTTACTAATGTTGACTCTACCCTTCTCACCAAGCTTGAAACCACCTACAATAAAATAGCTCAATTTGCAGCACATCAAATCTATAAATCCCATCACTGCATCTCACTAAAACTAATGAACTGGTTAGAACTACCTCACCATCTTGTACTCTCTCAACTGTCCATATTCACTCTATCCTTTACTTGCCTTCATATTGTCCAAAACTCGCACCACTTATTTCTTATTACTCTCCCTCCAGACAACTTAGAAGCTCTAACCAAAACTTACTCCAAATCTATAAACCCAAAACTAAAACTGGATGTAAACTGTTATAGCTATCACCCATCCATGTCCTGGAATAAACTACCTCAAGAGGTACGGTCCCTTACCAACCCAAAATTATTCAAAGCAGCATTAAAAGAACACCTCAAAAATCATTGGTTCTGCCACTGTCTGTACTCAGCCACCATAAAATATTTCAGTTTTCTCCCTCTTTCTCCCTCTTCTATCTAGCATACTATTCTACTTTACTTACCCACTTTCCTGTAGTTCCACAAGTTTTCTACTCTCAACCTCCAGTCTCATCTCAAATCTAACTTTCCTATTCAACATCCCTATCTATATCTAGCCCCCTCCTCCTAGCCCTTCTTCCCTCGGCTTCTTATTTCCAACCTCCCTCTTTTTTATACTTATTCCTAAACCCCCTCCGTTTTACCTACACTCATCTTCACATCTTACTTCTTTGCTATACTCTGTAAAGCCTTGATTCAAAACTACTGTTTAATCTGATTGTAATGTAAAGACTGTAAATAGTTGTTTTTTTCTTTTGTGATTGTAATGTAAAGACTGTAAATAGTTGTTTTTCTTTTTTATTGCTTACTCTATTTGTTAGAAATGCTGTGTAATCTTTATACTAGACTGTTATATTTGTACTCAAATAGAGCTTTTCTCCCTGAGTCACTGCTGAAAAAGGGCTTCTGCCCAGCCAGACTAAACCGGTTGACAAATGTAAAATAAATAAAAATAAATAAATAAAAATTCAAAACTTCGAATTTCTTATGGTCAGGATCATAAGATCGAAGTTTTGAAACTTTGAACCATTTAAATGGCGATCTCCGCACAGCACGGAATGGTATATTTACCATTTTTCTTGCTGTAGTATGATCTCATATTTGGTATACTTGATTAGGAGGGGGTGTGGGGGGCACAGGGGGCTTGCCCCCCCTGCAGAAACATAAAAAAGGATGTTCTTTTTTTTTTTTTTTTTTTTTTTTATTTAATCGTCAAAGTTGCAAAACTTCGATCTTATGGTCTTGACCATAAGAAATTTGAGGTTTTGACACTTTGAAATTTAGAAGTAGACCCATATATATATATATATATATATATATATATATATTTAGATAGATGTGTGTGTGTGTGTGTGTGTGTATATAAATATATATATATATATATATATATATATATATATATATATATATATATATATAGATAGATAGATAGATACGTACATATGCACGTATGTATGTATGTGTGAGGATCCATACACACAAATTATATATATATATATATATATATATATATATATATAAAGAGAGAGAGCGTATGTGTGCCTGTGTGTGTGTGTGTGTGCGCGTGTGTGTGTGTGTGTGTGTGTGTGTGTGTGTGTGTGTGTGTGTGTGTGTGTGTATAAACAATGTAACTTAATACCAAGGAACTGCAATTTTATAGCATTAAGATTAGTGAACACAAAAGGAAACACTTAATTGTACGCTAAATATTACTCGATGTCACTATACAATTTATTAAAACAGACTATTGTCAACACTTCTTATGCAAGATCCACATCATAGATTATTTTACATTCTTATCAAAAATAAGAAAATAGTATTCAGTTGGTTTTGCCTGTTTGAATTTACTATACCCACTGTGATTAAATTCATGAATCTTCAGGAATGATGTTCAAATCTGACTGAATGTGCCAAACTAGCTTCATAGTTATTAGAAAGAATACTTGAAGCACACCTAGGGCACATAAGGCTTTGTTTGGTCATGAACATCCAAAGTGATTTAAATAATTTTTTTAACTGCCAAAACTGAACCTCAAAGATGTCATGAAACCCCCATATGTTTTTAGGTAAACTATGTCTTTCACATCACTTCAGAGTCATTCCTATTCAAAGGCAGTCAATAACCTATTTATATTGACTACTGCTACAAGCAGCCTGAGGTGATTAAGCTCAGATACCACTTCATAAGCTGGCCTAATACTGTTGAAGTCAATTTCTTCTTGATATGGTATCCCTAAGATACTCATCACACGCAATGATTAAAAGATTGTAAGCCAATAATTTTGAGATTTTTTCACAATAATGTGAATCCCAGAACATCACACCCTGACTTAGATATCCTTACTCAAATGGACAAGTTGAGAGAGAAATTCAAACTAAAAAAAAAAATGAGAAAATTCTTTGCCAGCTCAACACAGGATTGTCATCTTGTGCTTCTTAAATGCATAATGACAAGACTTGAAACCCAAGGACTTTCACCTTCACAGCTTTTGATGGGGAGGAAAGTGAGAACTAAGTTGTTAGTGTCTTTTCTTCTACATTAACCATGATAAATCACAATAAATATCACATGTACAAAATGTACGATACGATGTTTAGCAAATACTGGCATACTGCCATGATATGTCCACCAGGGCATCAAGTATGCTGAGCCGAAGAGAAAGAGGGTCAGAATTCAAAATCTGACTGATGGAGTCTTTTAGCAGTAGAAAGCAGCTTGATTAGCAAAACAGAGAAAATCTAACTCAAAGGAGGAATAGAAAGGACATGGACTGGAGTCAACTGTTTTCAATGCAGTTAAGTGATGTGACTGAGAAGTTTCCATTAAGTGTAAAATAAAGCCAGGAAGTATCACACATACCCAGTCTGAGGACTATTTCAGGATGTGATTTACATGTGTCCTAACGCTGATTGTGTATTGGTCAATTCCTCAGTTACAAGATCTGTTGCTGACCCCCTGCATGATTATGGCCATCTTCTGGGTATGACTTTGGAATCAAACAGGAGTACATCATTTACTAGTGACTGCAAATGGTATAGATACAGTATGGTTATTAAAACAGTGGCTAGATGGAATGACTGCAACATATTATTATAGCAAAGACTGGGTCATAATTTCTATCTCAAAAATGATATCTGCCATTTGACAACCAACATCTGTAATATAACTTAGCGTAATACATTTACACATTTGTGCGTTAGCGTACATTAAGTTTAAGGGGAGGTGTATAATGTACAACATGGTGTTTCTTTATAATCCTCATAAGGCTAGTGCATGTAGTATGTGATGGCTTTCTTGCCTGACAATTGCTGTCATGAAACTAAATTGTATGGTTGCTTAATCTCCAGGTCATGTGTTACTTGTGCACAGTAAGTACCTACAAAGTAACACTGTGCCCTAGTTACCTCAGTATAAGACATGTAGTCTTTTTTGTTAAAATTACAGGAGTCAGGACCACAGGTGAAGTCATATCTAGCAGCATGTGTCATACATATGTGGTTGCTGTCACGCTAAAATGGTTTAAAAAACAAAAACAGTTCTTGCTCAGGTGTGAGTGCCAATAAAATAGTGCCACCGAGACTACTGAACTTTATAATCTTATAATGATTCAGAGGGTTTCAGAGGGTAGAGTGCAATTTTTTCTTCTAGACAACGTGTTTCAGTAACACAGGCTGTTGCACATCATGGCAGTGTACTCTGGCCTGGCTCTTGATATTGGTATACAACTTTATTTTGTCTTTGTTGTGACAGTATGTCTGACTAATTCATTTGGTTTGGGTCCAGTTAGAGATATCCAAGGTAACTTATTGTAGTTGTGATTAAAGATGAGGCTTGTTGAGGAGATTTCAGCTGTGGGGGAGTTGATCTGTATATCTCCAGTATGCTATAAATTTGTTGTTTACAGTTTTGAATGTTTTGCCTGTGATGGCCACAAGCCATTCTGCAATGCTATTAGCTTGTGGTCATACCTGATTTATTCTTCTGTATGACTAGCTAAATTAATACCAAATTCCTTTAGCTTTGAAAATAGCAAAAAGAGGTTCATTGTCTGAAATTTTGTACTCGGAAATGTCAAGCATTGTTATGTTTTTTTTATCAATGATATAACAGTTCTCATTGGTGTGGTTGGCATTGATCCACCTTGGGATATATATATATATATATATATATATATATATATATATATACTCAGAATTCATAACTACCAAATACTCAGAGTTATTGAAAATACCACATAAATCAATACTGATATATATATATATATATATATATATATATATATATATATATATATATTATATGTATGTAAATACACACATACACACACACACACACACACACACACACACACACACACACACATATATATATATATATATATATATATATATATATATATATATATATATAGGAACACTTCACAATGCCGAAATTCTGGAAGATCGAATTTCATATGGCTGAGACCATATGATCGAACTTTCCAAATCCACACATTGTGAACAGAGGTTTGCATACAACGTAGCATTGGAAATGTCCCTATTCCTTGCTGTAGTGCGATCTCAGAGTTGGAATATTTAAGTAGCAGGGGTGTGGGGGTAGCTCCTGACAGTTCTGATGTCTGAAGATGTACAGTGGTACTTTTACCTATGATTGCATAGACTATTAAAGGGATTTTCAGTATATTTTATATCATACTGCCCATATTAAGAAGCACAGCCTTTTCCCTTACAAGTGGTTTAGTTTTTATGGCAATTAGGCCCACAGTACTTTTTCACATTTAAGCAAAGAACCGCTATCAGCCAGTCTCAAGAAAAACAAGCCTTATTTAAGCTCAAGATTATTAAATCACAGCTTGTAAAAGAACATTTCTATAGCAGCATTTTATATAATACTAAACTACTGTAATCTTAAAAAAAAGTTTCATTTCCCTTTCCCCCCTGAATAACATTGTCAACCCCCACCCCCCCAAAATGTGGATTCATGTATTGCAACCTAATCACAGAGAAAAATGCTTGTGAATTTTCATATAAAAATATGGAACTGACCTGAAACTGTCACATACCTAGATGCTTCTCCATCTCCTTTCAGTATACTGTACACCTAGAAAAGTCTGTGAGCCCTTTTCAAACTGCTGGTTATCATAAGTACTAACTGGTGTGTATGGCTTGCAAAGTCAGCTGACCTAATTCTTTGCTGACCAGCCATCATGTTGGTTAACATTCAGAAAGTCTACCTACTACAGAACCTTAATATTGAACTGCAAAATAGTGATAATAATCCCCCTTGACGAAGAGTGAATTTTATCTGACAATGCTTCCACAAACTCTCGATCTGGAGTGAGCATGTTACCTGCTATTCTTAAGTAACCATTCCTTCATCTCATCCAAAATGTCATTATTCCTAATCTTACATAATACAAAGACGTTCCTAGCTCTCCTGTCCCTTACCTGTAGCACCTTTAATGACAAAAGGAGCTTGTCCAATATGGAAATACATTGTTCAATGATGATCCCACAACATAACTGTTTGTTACAAAATATCCACCTGTCCTTAGTATAAAGAGATACTGCCACCTGTCTTACCTGCTTCTTTCATTCTGAGCAATACATAGATGTTTGCCATAGTCAAGGCAAGCTCAACTGGTGCACCTACCAGTGCAACAACAATTTTGAATTCCTGTTCTTCCTGGTTAAGTGGACATGATCCAGTCCATGCAACTCTAAGTTTATTCTTGTCACATAAAAAAGGAAGATGAGAGCATTGAAGATTGTTGAAAAAAATCCCTATTTGGATAGAGTGGTATGGATTGAAATGTATACAATGCTAAAGGCAGTACGAACATCTGAAATGATACAACTCTTTGATTCCACTTCTTCCATTTAGTGACTGATTGCTTACATTTTGCTAAAAGATTCCTATAAGCAATCTCTTCTAAAGAAGTTACTCACCATATATTTAACCTTGCTATAATTTAAAATATAAGGGTACATGTGCCACAACCTCATATAGGACTGGTAATTCATCACAGTCATCTGCATCTTTGCTCTACTGACTTCCTATCCTGAGTAAACCCTCAAATCATCCAGTATTTCAAACAATTTAGGCATCTCTAATTTTGGGTTAATCAAGTAAATCATCAAATTGTGAACATAAGCAGAACATTTAATATCTGTAGCTGTCAGAGTATTCCCAACAATGTCCAAATTATCTGTTAGCTCTGTAGATGGTTCTAAATAAAACATGAAAAGGAGGTGGAGAGTGGGCAAACCTGCCTAGTTCTCTGGTCAAGAACAAAGAGCATGGAAAGTCTGGAATTAACCATAGCAACTGTCTGACAGATTGTTCATTCAGATTATCAAATGAATACATTCCAAAGGAACCACAATACTATGAATAACCATACTAGGAAGACTCCTACTCAATCTGTCAAATGTTTTTTCCCTGGAGTTAAGGAAACCAGCAGTAAGTAACATCTACATTGTCACTTGGGAAACCAGTCCGAATGGAGAGATGAAAAGTCAGCAAGCAAGGGAGGGTAGTAGTGCTGAAATTGAATTCATCCTCAAATCTTGGTGAGTACCTTCATGAGGTGGACCCTGTTTTTCACAAAATGTCACCAAGGCAACACTGATATATAGACTGTATTTATATGGCATATATCATAGACAGAAGTAGGTTAAAAATTAAAAAGATAGCTGGGTGCACAAGACCCAGGATAAAAAAGTGCCCAATCCTGGTAGGCACACTGGTGCCAGGACTAGAAAAGATGACAGTTTAGAATCCTCAAAATATGGAAACATTCCTACAATGGGGCCAGGCCAGGCCCAGGGGGAGGAAGGCCCGCCTGTTGTAGAAGGAAGTAGTAGTCCACAAAAATCACAAAAACTGATAGGCCAAAGAAGAGACATAAAGAATATAAAGTGGACTATTGAGGATAAGAAAGAAATGATGTATTGTTACTATTATGCAAAAAGCCTCAGAATTTCCAGATGTAAGATATACAAAATGATTAAGAGAGAAACTAGAGGAAAGAAAAATTCTTACATGAGAAAAACTATTAGAACCTTCAAATAAAATTTTCTATTATTTATACAACAGATTTGTGAAAAACTGTATATAGATCAAGAAAAGTTGATCTGTTTGGAAAAAGAAGCATCTGAGGAAGTGTGAAAATATAAATGTTAGAAAAATATGTATTTGAATATATGTGAAATGCTAGTTTAAAAACAAAGTAGTATGTAATGCATTTTATTCTATTAATCATATAACAGAAAGGATAAATTCATGTGTAAATGCAAGTAGTTTTGAAACTGCAGTGTGGCTTGTAGCAAACTGACCGCCGACCCTGGCAGTTGCTAGCTTAGCAAGTTTTAATGTTTATGCTTTTCACAAGTGATTATCTGATGGGTCAGGAAATTAGATATGTGAAATAATGAAATCTTCTGCTCTTTCCTGCTGGGATGATTTGGCCTTGTATATGTGTTACTGAGATAGCATGCAGCTGGTGGGAAAGTGTAACAGTGAACAAAGATGTGTATTAAAAGACTGAATCTGCTATTGTATTCGAACTGATGTGAAACCTTGAAGAAGTAACTTTACAGAAAGACATTATGTCTGACCAGGTGGATAGCAAGGCCGTATTGTTACCAGAGGAAAACTTTTTTTAAATATACAGCATCAGCAGTTTTTATGAATAGAGGACTGTAAGCTAAAGTGATGTAGATGCCCTGTGACATACCACGTCAGTAAGGTGGGCACAACTTGAATGTAAAGATTATAAAATCTGTACACTTCCTGTTTCATGTTAGACAAAATTCTGTACTTGTACGTTTTTTGCCTCCTGGTGTACACTAGTAAACTTTTTAACCTGAACCTCCAGTGTATTGAATTCTTAATTTTATTTAACAGTTTGGTCCTTCTTAGCCAGAATTCCCTTGGACAGCTGCAGATCAGAGTCTACCGGTGGTCGAATACTGCGCAGGAGAAGTTACCGAAATGGTTCTTCTTGGGTGAAAAGACCTCCGACTGAATTGTCATTTAAAGAGGCTGGCCACTTTCTGATCTGTGGCTGAAGAGCGGATACTGGACGATTGAATACCGGAGGCTCAGGTAGGAAGATTTTGCCTTTTTTCTGTTTTAGATCAGGGACTAGGTTACAGTATATTGTTGTCAAGATTTGTTATGCAGATCAGGGACAAAAGGAAGTACTGTATATTTGGTCATAGATCAGGATAACAGAATAAGGTAGGCAGTTATTCTAGATAAACTGTGAAAAGGAACTGAGAACTTGATATCACGTGATAAGAAGGGTTACGTAACATTTTCTTTTACCATGGGAAATCAGTGCACTAAAACATCGCGAGATCCGCCCCTAACCGAAGACGCAAAATACATGCAATCACAACATTCCGATAACGTTAGGTATTATACGAAATGGGTTAACAAATATGAATTTGCTGGTAAACTAGATAAAACTTCACTAGTTAAACTCCTTAAGCAACTTAAATCCAATGCGGGAGGTCAGGCAAAAAAGCAACGCCAATTAGGCATTCCTCAGGCGCACAGGTGGATTGAGGAAGCGAATCGTAGAGAACAGAAGCTGAAAAATTCGAAAACATTATTTTTAGACAAAGAAGATAATAACTTAGTAATAGCAACAGCTCCTCCTCCTCCCTTGCCCCCTCCTTTACCCTTTTCAGGATATGAAGCGAGTGGACAGGCTGGTCCACCTCCGCGTTATCCTGAAGTCTCAGCAAGACCACAACCATTTGTTAGAGATCCTATTGAAACTAGGTCCCGGACACGTAAAATACATTGGGACGCAGAATCATATCAAACAGAGAGAAACCTACAGGATGAGAGTGAGGAAGAAATATGCCCACTTATAGAGGTTCCAAATCCTCAGGCAGGACAGGAAGGGCAGGACCCAACACTCTTAGTATATAGACCATGGACACCAGAGGATATCCGGAAAGCTACTGAGGGAATCCCCCATCCGAAAGTTAATTTTACAACATTTTTAGAAGATTTACAAGGCATGAGGTTAAGTTACCACTTGAATGGGGAAGAAGTGGAAAAAGTACTAAGACAAATTATAGGTCCAGATTGGCACATGATTTGTGGCACCTGGAATCCTCGTAATGCAGAGCTCAAACCCCTCCCACACAGTGATGCAGAATTAGACAACAGAGTGAAAGGTCTTACAGACCGAATCTCTGAGAAATGGAAACCTAGAGCAGACTGGACTTGCATTAATCAATGCATACAACAGGAAAATGAGACAGTAGATGGATACTATGCTAGATTATTGGAATGTTTTAATAATCATAGTGGCATGACGGTTCCTGAAAACCAAACAAATGATTCCCCGTATGAACAACAATTAAAAATGCATTTTTGAAAGGTTGCATTGCACCTATTAGTAGCTTCATTATGAAGCATATGATAGACCATCGAACAGGTAGGCTACAAGCCTTACTTGAATATGCTAGACATGCTGAAAGACATTTTAATAGCAAAAAGAAAAAGAAAGCGCAAGTCTTCACTGCTGAAGATGGAGCTGAAGTATTTGTGTTACAGTCAGGTAAAAAGGGCAAGAAGAATGCCCAGGGAAATAAACAGTCTGACAAATGATCAGAAGATTTTGAAGAGAGGAAAAAGAGAGGTGAATGCTTCAAGTGCGGGAAAAAGGGACATTTAGCAAGGGATTGTAAGCAGAACAAAAAGGTAATTACAGAAGATAAGGGAGATGAGGACTGACTATATGATAGTGAAGATACATCATGTGAAAGTCAGAAGTCATCAGGAGAAGTTAATGAACAGAAAACAAATATAAACGTGATAGAAGGAATAGAGGAAGTGCAAGTAGATATGGAGAATGAAGAAAGTGAAATCTTGGATTTAGCATTATTGAGCTTAGAGCTCTACTTAGCAGATACGAAACCGGAAGTTACACTTCTGGTGGAGGGAAGGGAAGTCAAATTCCTGTGTGACTCAGGAGCATCACGGACCCTGATACACCCCTCCAAGTTACCAGAACATTCTGAATCACCTGATTATATACTGGTAAAAGCCGCAAACGGACAGCTATACAGGGAACCACTTTCCCATGATATAGCAATAACTGACCCTGTTTCAGGTATGACCCAAAGAAGTAAAATTGTTGTTTCTGCTAAGTGTCCAGTGAACCTATTGGGCAGGGACCTTATGCAGATATTTGGCATAGCAGTAGTTCCAACTGTACAAGGTATGGAGGCGCAGAGACAAATGGATACCTTTGTAGTGCGATCGGAGTGTGAAACTTTTTACTGGTACAGCCAGGACCTAGTCACGACTGGTCCAGGGGCAGTAACCGAGGAACTGATGAACGTAGCCATCAGTAAAGCCCCCTTCCTTGACACTGATCGACAGCATTTGTTACACTGTACTCTATACTACTGACCTGATAGAGAGTATGAGCAAGAATTGTTCAGAAATCGTGCAACTAGATTAGTATTGCGTACTTTGTACTGGGATACTGAGGGGAACAGTGTAGTTAGCTGTTCATTACCTCAAGAAGGATTGCATTAAAGAAACATACTAATAGCTGGTCTCAAGGGGGTATTTCTTTTCCAGACTTTAATTTATATATTATCTCTTCTATTATAAAAGTTATTACTTTATTAATAGATCGGTCATATGTCGCAAAATGGAAAGATTATTGGGAGCTAATTAGTATGCACTTCATGAAAATCTCCTTAACACATAAAAATATGATTATAAATAACTCCATGTTGTGGTTGCTAAAGGAATTTTGTACTTCACCTATTACACCTAAACATATGGTCTGTTACCCATTAAATATTATTATTAGTTATCGAACTTTATATTCATGCACCCTAAGTATAGGGAATGGAATTTTATTGTATTCCCTATAATTTATACTCAGGGTATGCTTATGTCATCTACTTCTGAAGGAGCTCATTTAGCCATAGATAATAATCTAAAGTACTGGTATCAGCTGATATCTGATAATAAAGTTAAAAATCTAGATTTCTTAAAACAAGAATTTGATCTAAGAGAAACTTGCTGGTTAGAGGTTCAGATCTTTAGACAACATCTCATTGATAGAATAGATCTAATGTCTATAACAGTTAAAGAATCTATTCCAAAACTGATTGATTACTTGATAATAAATTTACAGCATAAAGTTTCTGATAAAGGTAAACTTTCATATATACATAAAATTATCAGACAAGAAACTTTTTACAATGTAGATTCATACTGGAATTATTTCACCTCTATTAATGGGGACCCACCAACTCAACAAGATAAACAATATATATTGAATCTGCTTATAGAACTACATCTTCCATTGTCTGGAGACTTTATACATGGAAATTTTTACATAGATCTTTTATACACCTTTGATGATGAATAAAATTAATAATAAAGATAATCTATGTAAGAGATGTAATGTAGAAATTAATGCTGACTGGGCTCATATGTTTTATGACTGTATGAAGTTGAAAGAATACTGGAAGTCAATTAATGAATTTTGCAGGCTCTTTTACAGATAATTTCATTATTTCTAAGTCTCTTATATTATTCAACACACCTGTACCTCAATGTGTTAAAAAGATTAAGCTTCCCTTGTTATGGTCTATCCTAGCAGTGGCTAGGAAAATAATAACTAGAAATTGGATTTCAGATTCACCTCCTTCTGTTCAATGAATTTAAAATGTTATGAATATAATGTGTCATATGGAAATAAGCACAATTAGAATGAGAACAACTAGAAAAACATCACATTTTATTGTATGGGATAATTTACAAAATTTGTTAAAAAAATTCTAATTTCAATAGCACAGTATTTTAGTTTAATTAATTGATCTGATTGTAGTGGATGTCTTTGTAAATACTTTAGTTGTTTTGTTGAATATTATAATAATACCTATTTTTAATTATTTGTATAAAATTGTTATGATATTTCTCTTATATGTTAAAACAATAAACTTGTTTTAAAAAAAAAAAAAAAAAAAAAAAAGAATTCCATGCATTATATAAATCGAATCGATTACCACATGTCAGCTTGACAAAGAACAAAAATGTAAAATGGGCAGACTTAGGAGAGAAGGTGACAAGATGGGAGAAACAGACTGACTCAGAACTGTCAGAACAAGGGATACAGAAACAAAAATTGAATTGGTTGACACAAACACATCCAGCTGTTCACTTGCAATCTAGCGAGGACAGCTGATTAGCATTTTTATTATTAGAAGAAGAAAAAGCCTTATGTGAAATTCCAACAACTCTTTGGTCAACAGGCAAGTCAGATGTAGGACTTATTCGAACAGCAGGACTAGTTACAATTACACCAAAATCAGCATTTAGACCACAGAAAAGACAATACCCTTTGAGAAAGGATGCAGAAATAGGAATCAAGCCTATAATAGCAGCATTACTCAAAGAAGGAGTACTGGTAGAATCTCCTGATTCACCATGTAATACACCCCTATTTCCTGTTAAAAAAGCAAACAGGGAATGGTGGATGGTTCAAGATTTACAAGCTGTGAATAATGCAGTAATACCTAGAGCACCTACGGTGCCAGACCCACATACATTGTTAAATGATTTAAAACCGCAACAGAAGTATTTCTCTGTGGTAGATATCAGCAATGCTTTCTTCTCGATACCTATACATCCTGATAGTCAATATTGGTTTGCATTCACATTTCAGGGGAAAAGGTATACCTATACTCGACTACCACAGGGATATTGTGAGAGCCCAACAATATTTGCACAAGAAATGGCTAGCAACCTGGCAGGATTTACCCCACCGGGAGGAAGTCGGATTCTACTTTACGTAGATGACATCTTGCTAGCAGCCCCCGCCCAGCAACAATGCAGGGAGGATACTATAGTGTTATTGAAGTTTTTAGCAACACAGGGACACAAAGTAAATAAAAGTAAGTTACAACTTTGGAAAAAACAAGTTAGATACCTAGGATATGTGATATCCAACGAAGGTAGAATATTAGACGAAGAAAGAAAAACAGCGATTTTGCAAGCACCCAAACCAGCAACCAAGAAGGAAATGATGTCCTTCTTGGGTACAACTAATTTCTGTCGGAGCTGGATACCAAATTATGCTTTGGAATCTGTTCCACTGACTGACTTGATATATAAGACTCCAATGGCAGCACAAGATATTTTACAATGGACACCTGAAGCAGAAACGGCTTTCTGCAGGTTGAAGCAGTTGATAGCTTCTTCATTAGTTTTAGGACTCCCAAATTATCACAAAAGGTTCTTTCAGACCGTAGATTGCAAGCAAGGATATATGACGTCAGTACTGACGCAACAACATGGGGATAAGCAACGCCCCATAGCCTACTATTCATCGCAGTTAGACCCAGTGGTGCGATCTTTGCCTCACTGTGTACAGGCAGTAGTCACAGCTGCAATGGCAGTACAGGCTTCGGCCTCAGTGGTGTTATTCCACCCTCTCACACTGAGAGTGCCTCATGCAGTCGCAATAATTTTACTGCAAGAAAAAGTAGCATACCTCTCTCCTGCTAGACATCTTTCATGTATGACTATACTGCTGAGCCAACCTCATATGACAATTGAACGATGTACGACATTAAATCCATTAACATTACTTCCAACTCCTGCGGATGGCACACCACACAGCTGCCTGCAGGAAATTGAACAGTTAGCCTTACCTAGACAGGATCTCACAGATATGCCCTTGGATAATGCCGAGGTGACATATTACGTGGATGGCTCATGCAGAAGGGGCCCTACAGGAAATAATCTAGTAGGGTATGCAGTAGTTACAGACACTGAAATTCTAGAAGCCCAACCATTACCACATAACTTATCTGCACAAACAGCAGAATTGATAGCTTTGACACGGGCATGTACTTTAGCAAAAGACAAATGTGTGAACATATATACTGACAGTCAGTATGCTTTCTCTACAGTACATGTATTTGCACAACAATGGAAAAATAGAGGAATGATAACATCTAGTGGAAAACCAATTAATCATGCGCAATTTATTTTGGAATTACTAGAATCTATTCAGTTACCTACCAAAGTAGCTATTTGTAAATGTGTAGCTCATACAAAACAACAGGATAAGATTTCGAAAGGTAATGCGAGAGCTGATGCAGCTGCAAAACAAGCAGCCTCAGACTCAGAAACTTTACTTTTAAATGAGGAATTACAACCCTCTGAGATTTTAGATTTAGACATGTTAAAAACAATGCAGATGCTTACTACAAAAGCAGAAAAACAAAAATGGGAAAAACGAGGTGCAATTCTTGAAAATGGACTGTACATTTCCAAACAGAGAAAACCGATATTGCCGTCTAATTTATTTAGATATGCAGCTTTGTTGAGCCATGGGCAGTGCCATGTCTCAACAGGGGGGATGGAACAGTTAGTAAACTGAATATTCCAAACATATGGATACACAAACTGCACAAAAAAATTTTGTGCAGCTTGTCATACTTGTAACAAGCACCATGCACAAGGGGCATTTAAAACCAAGCAAGGAAGTTTTCCTATACCACCATATCCGTTCCATACTATTTGTATGGATTTCATAGAATTGAGTAAGTGTGAAGGGAAGAAATACTGTTTAGTTATTGTAGATATGTTTTCCAAATGGGTAGAAGCTTTTCCAACCAAAAATCCGGATGCAGCAACAGTGGCAAAAGCCCTGATAAAAGAAGTAATCCCTAGATTTGGCATTCCGGAAAGGATTTATAGTGACAACGGCACACATTTTGTGAACCAGACAATCCAACAACTTGGGAGATTTTTTGGTATCTCCTTAAAGAACCATTGTGCCTACCAACCACAGTCAGCAGAACTGGTGGAAAGGTACAATGGTACCCTTAAGGATAAACTAAGGAAGTTAGTTGAGGAGACCCAAAAGAATTGGATACACTGTCTGCCTTTGGCACTGCTGAGTATGAGAACGGTTCCAAATGTGAAGGGTTTGACTCCCTTTGAAATGATTTTTGGGAGAGCATATTATGTGCCTCAGTGGAAAGCTCTCATGCCTGCAGAGCAAGAGGCTGACAGTTCATTAGCTCGTTATATGAGGAAACTGTTAACAAATAAATCTGTTTTGCAGTTTAACTCTTTTTCAGATAAGGAACAGACCAGACCAGTGGAAGCAGTTTTGGCCCCCGGAACGTAGGTGTGGCTGAAAGTGATGAAAAGGAAGAATTGGGCGAGTCCAAAGTGGGAAGGACCATACCAGGTACTGTTGGCAATGCCTACTGCAGTCAGAGTGGCTGAGAGGATGTACTGGGTTCATTTGACACACTGCAAACCAATAAAGAACTTTCAACTTGATAAAGACTTTGTGACTGATATACAACAAGGGCAAGATGGTCAAAAACAAAGGGAATAGAAATTTAGAACAACCCCAGAGATGTTGCATAATCATTTTGCTGAGTATACATTTATTGACTATAATTGTGGCAATTTTCCTCTTGTTGTGGTTTATCCTGCACACAACCACACAAGTAAAAGTGGGAAGGCGTGACGAAACGTCTATAGACTGGCATCCAAATTTTAACACATACCTAGCCATGAAGCGTGTATATGCAGAGACTATGAACATTTCAAATTGCTGGGTTTGTACAGCTATACCAACAGCATATGGAGGACTGATAATGTCCGCTGTCCCCTTGGGGATAAATGAGACTTGGGAAAATTTACTCTTCGATACAGGAACTGTGAGATCACAGGACAAAATAGCTTTATTTTTACCTGTCACACAAAAAGGAATTGTATGTTTTTACAAAAATGATACTCTCCAGGTGGGCTGGAGAAATTGTAATATAACCATATGTTACCGATGTTATATTAAGAATAGTAATGGCAATACTTTTTGCAATACTAATTATGACTCATATTTGAACTCATTGAAAACAACCATGAATGACATTTGCAAGAATCCAGTTTTGTTTAAACAATTGTCAGTTATAGATCAGAAAATGTTTCATGCAGGGCTAATGCGTATTAGTACTAAAGTAGAAAACTGTTATTTTATTTGTGGGAAAAAAGCATATAAATGGTTACCTGAGAAGTGGTCCGGCAGTTGTTTTTTGGGTTATCTGGTTCCGGCAATAAGACATACTGCAGAATTACCTTTGGGTAAGGTACGAAACGTGAGAGAAGCAGCCTGAAAGCCTGAAGGTCCAGTTGAAAAACCTGTAAATCCAGTTGGAAGAATCGAAGCTGGCTGGAAAGACCATAATAGCGTGAAAGACAAAAGTAAACTGACTCATATGGACTTGAGTGACAGTGTTATATCTTGGGCAGGGATATTCCCAGCATATGGAGCAGTCAAATCGATCTGGGAGCTGAGGAAGTTGTCGAAACTTCTCGAAGTAATGAGTAATGCAACTTTTTCTGCCCTAGAAGTGGTGACTGATGAACTGAATGCAATGAGAACTGTTGTGTTACAAAATCGAATGGCTCTTGACTTCACCCTAGCGGCGAGAGGTGGTACATGTGCGCTTATCAAAGAAGAATGCTGTGCATACATACCAGACAATAGGCATGCAATTAACAACCACCTAGAGATAATTCAGCAAGTATCAGCCATGACTGAACTAGGCCCAAATCCACTGACGAACTTTTTCCAGAATCTATTTGGGTGGTGGGGTTCCATCCTAATGAATATTTTGATTGCCATTTGTGTGGGTATACTTCTAATAGGAGCATGTGTTTGCTGTGGAATTCCCTGCAAGAAAAGACTAATCAAAGATTTTATTGATGTATCTGTTATTGAAACTTTGTACCAAGATATTGAGATTGAAAAATTGATCTCAGATGACATTTTTTCTGAAGTATAGATTGAATGACTCACCTAGCTGAAAATCCTTAATGGAAGAGGTTGGGAGATGAAATGATATTATACATACTTCAAAATAGAATAAAAAGTATTAATAGGAGGGAAAATGTTAGAAAAATATGTATTTGAATATATGTGAAATGCTAGTTTAAAAACAAAGTAGTATGTAATGCATTTTATTCTATTAATCATATAACAGAAAGGATAAATTCATGTGTAAATGCAAGTAGTTTTGAAACTGCAGTGTGGCTTGTAGCAAACTGACCTCCGACCCTGGCAGATGCTAGCTTAGCAAGTTTTAATGTTTATGCTTTTCACAAGTGATTATCTGCTGGGTCAGGAAATTAGATATATGAAATAATGAAATCTTCTGCTCTTTCCTGCTGGGATGATTTGGCCTTGTATATGTGTTACTGAGATAGCATGCAGCTGGTGGGAAAGTGTAACAGTGAACAAAGATGTGTATTAAAAGACTGAATCTGCTATTGTATTTGAACTGATGTGAAACCTTGAAGAAGTAACTTTACAGAAAGACATTATGTCTGACCAGGTGGATAGCAAGGCTGTATTGTTACCAGAGGAAAACTTTTTTTAAATATACAGCATCAGCAGTTTTTTATGAATAGAGGACTGTAAGCTAAAGTGATGTAGATGCCCTGTGACATACCATGTCAGTAAGGTGGGCACAACTTGAATGTAAAGAGTATAAAATCTGTACACTTCCTGTTTCATGTTAGACAAAATTCTGTACTTGTACGTTTTTTGCCTCCTGGTGTACACTAGTAAACTTAACCTGAACCTCCAGTGTATTGAATTCTTAATTTTATTTAACAATAAACAACAAAACCTAGAAATTTTTTACAATTGAAAAGAAATATGGACATGGGAAAGAAAGAGAGATTTGATATGGTGCAATATTTATGCAAAGGAGAAAGCCAAATTAATTAATATAAAGAAAGCAGCCCCAAAGATATTCAAGGAGAAATACAGGCAATGGCATACAGATATGGAAAATTTCACAATAAAGAAAATAATATCACAGAGGGAATGTAGAAAAGAAAATTAATAAAGTAGAATGTACCAACCAAAGATGAAAGGAAGCAAGTACCAAAATTCAAAACCCAAAACCAAAACAAAAGGCACTAAAAGACCACCGGCAGCTCAGAAAACCCACCTTATTGAACACAGAAGGTAAATGACACCACAAGGAAACATAAATGCCAACAAAGTTGTTGTTGGCATTTATGTTTCCTTTGGGTGTGCGTTTACCTTCTGTGTTATTCAATAAAGTGGATTTTCGGAGCTGCTCGTGGTCTTTTAGTGCCTTTCATTTTGGTTTAAAGTAGAAGTAAAAAAAACAGAAGGAGAAGTTATGGAGTGCCTGCAAAGTAAAAGATTTGGTATAGAAGGTCTAACACAGGTTACATCACAGCAAGATGGAGCAAGTACACAAAGAAAGGAGAAGCAGAAAGATCAAGAGACATCTGAGGAAGAAATATGGACATGGGAAAGAAAAAGAGATTTAATATGGTGTAATATTTATGCAAAGGAGAAAGCAAAACTAACCAATACAAAAAGAGAAGCACCAAAGATAATTTGAAGAGAAATACAGGCAAAAGAATCTGGATATGGAAAACTTTACAATACAAAAAATAAGAAGACAAAGAAGAAAAGTAGAAAAGGAGATTAGCAATGGAGAAGTTAAAGAAATAGGAACTGAGGTTATGGAGTACCTGCGAAGTGAAGGATTCAGTGTAGAAAATCTAATTCTGAAAGCACCACAACAGGATAGAGCAATGGATATCCAAATTAAGGAGAAACCAGTGGAACAAGAAGCAATCGGTCAGGTGACATCTGAAGCTATTTTGGAACCTTCTACAGGAAACCAGAATAAATGTTCACTTGAAGCTGGACAGCAAGGGAAGGAACAGGAAACTGTGGAAACTCTGACGCAGTCAACGTTGAGGAGTGATAAGCCAATGAGTTCCCATATGACAGAGCAATGGATGACACAGGATGGAATTGAAGAGAATGTGCCACAGGAAAATGCTGTATAACTCTCTATAAAATGCCCGCAGGAAATGGAAAATAAAAAATGTGCCTTCAGTCTAGGAGAAAATGAGCTAAGAGAAGAGTTGCTAATGGAGATAGATAGGCATATTAAGATGAATGAAAGAGATAGACTGCAGAAGGTCAATAAAACCCCAAAAGTCACAAATGAACACAGTAAATAGGACTGTCTATGGAGATCCATGCGATATAACAGAAGAAAAAAGGATATATTACTGTGCAGCTAAATTAATAACTGATAAAGTCCTACCACAAGAACACAGGGTAGTGAGGGAAAGGAAGGGGAGAAATCGGATACCATCATGGAAGTATCAAATAGAGAAAACTATAAAGCAATTAAGACAAGAGGTGTCACTGTCAGAAGAATATAGAAGAGGGAACAGATCAGCAAAAATACTAAGAAAGATAGATGTAATAAAAGCAATGTGCAGTATTAGAACAGACCAGGATCTATCATGCACTATCGCAAATAACAAGCTAAAAATCTCAGCAAAGGCAGAAAAACTTAGAAGATACACATAAAAATATAAAGGAAAAGTACAAAATAAGCAATTTATTGATTACCCAAAAAAAGGTTTGTAGAGAGTTGGGAAACAAGATAAAAACAATTGAAAGACCACCAAAAAAAGAAGAAATAGATACATTTTGGAGAAGTATTTATGAAGATCCTGTGGAAAATAACCAAGATGCTAAATGGATAGAAGAAGTAAAAGAAAGAATAAGATGTTTAAAGGTACAGGAAATGAAATAGGATGAAGTAACAGCCAGAGATTGAAACAAAGTTAAGAAAAGTCTGTAATTGGAAAGCCCCAGCCCAGATGCAGTACATAACTTCTAGTTAAAAGGATTAATATGTTTGTATGAAGATTTAGCTATGAATAAGAACTATTTATATGTACATCCTGAACAGACCCCAACCTGGCTAACAACAGGAAAAACAATGCTACTACTTAAGAGTGAACCTGCAAGCTACCCTAAAAACTATAGACCAATAACTTGTCTTCAGGCATGTATAAACTATACACTGGAATTAATAATGAAGTGCGAACACCAAAAGATGCAAACTCTTTCACTAAAAAGCCTTGTTTATCATTTGGATTCATTTTTTCAGGCTGTGTGGCTTTTTAGTGAAAGAGTTTGCATCTTTTGGTGTTCGCACTTCATTATTATACAGTTTTAGCCCTGGTGGGTGTTTCCTTTCATCTATACACTGGAATTGATGCTGACAGAATTTATAGTCATTTAGAAGAAAACTCAATTATGGGAATAGAGCAAAAGGGCAATGAAAGAAAGTCATATAGAACAAAGAATCATTTGTTGTTAAATAAAGTCATAGTAGAGAACTGTTAAAAGGGGAAGAATCTAAGTATAGCATTGCATTGACTATAAAAAAGCATTTGATAGCATCCCGCACTCATGGATAAAAGAGTGCTTAAAAATGTATAAGATACACCCTACACTAACTGACTACATTATAGTAACTATGAAACAATGGCAGACCACTTTGCAATTAAACCATGATACAGGACAAATTATTATTCCAGGGATAAAAATTCAAAGGGGGATATTCCAGGGTGACTCTCTTGTTACGGTTGTTATTTTGTTTTGCCCTTAACCCATTAAGCTGTCTACTTAACAGCTTAGGCCATGGCTATAATTTGGCTCCTAGAAAACAACAAAGTTTAAAGACTTCTCATTTTCTCTTTGTTGATGATTTCAAACTGTATAGCTCATCAGATGAGGAACTGAAAACACAACTGCAAGTTGTCAAAACTTTTTCAGATGATATAAGAATGTCATTTGATCTTGATAAATGTACAAAAGCAACCTTTAAAGCAGGAAAACTGCAGCACCAAGAAACCATTAGTTTGGGACAAGAATGTGATATAAAAGAACTTGAGCAAGAGGGAGTGCATACATATTTTGGAATTAAGGAAGGATCAAACATAAAACATGAACAAATGTGAATAAAACATAGTAAGGAGTACTTTAGAAGACTTAAATTAATCCTGAAAACGCTGTTGACATCTAGGAACAAAATCCAAGCTCTAAACCAAATTGCTCTTTCTGTCTTAACTTACAGTTTTGGAGTGATTGACTGGCCCCAAAACGTGTTGAATAGATTAGATAGGAAAACAAGAAGGATGCTTCATGCTCACCAAATGATTTATAAAAATCAGTGCATACCAAGATTATATATTCCCTGTTCCAAAGGAGGGATGGGCCTCCTTGAAATTGATTACATGTACAGATCTGCAATCATGTGACTCCACACATATCTGCTGACCTCACAAGACACAAATGTAGTGAAAGTTTTGAAACATGAGGAGAATAAATCTAAGATGACTTCCCGCTTAGCCTAGCAGAAGCATATTGGCATCAAGCAGGAATGGAAATCAAACCACAATTGGATAAAAAACAGGCAGCAACTAAATGTGCCAAAAAAAACAAAAGAAAGAATATAAGGTGAAGGACCAGATGAGAAGGCAAGAAATGTGGAAAATGCATAAATATAGTTACAAGTAGAAAACTTCTGGAAGAACCTTATACTGATCAGCATCGAATGCAGGAATGGTTAAGGAGAGAAGAATTCAAACTAAGAGATGAAAGGTTAATACTGGTGGCACAAGACAGTGGGCTACGTACACGCTTGTTTACAAAGTCCATTGAGCATATGGGAGAAACAGACAAATGTAGGTTTTGTAAAGCAGAATTGAAAATAGTTGCACACCTCGTTGCTGGTTGTAACATACTAATGGCAGAAGGACTGTATACTGAAAGGCATAATAATGTGGTGAGACTGTTGCACTGGGGATTGTGCAAACATTATGATACTGAAGTGACTGGAAAACACTGGAAACATGAACCACAAAGCATCATAAAAAATGATGAAGTCTACATCACATGGAATTATCCATTGCCAACACTTCAAAAGATAGGTGCTAGAAAACTGGATATAGTGGTCCAGAAAAAGAAGACAAAAGTAGCATTGATCATTGAAATCACCACACCCAGTGACTACAGTGTCCTGCATATAGAGAGACACAAAGTCATAAAATATCATGATTTGCAAGCAGAAATGAGAGCAACGTGGAAGAAAAATACCCAGATAGTTCAGCTCCAATAGTAGTAGGAGCAATGGGTCTTATAAGAAAAGAGTCTACAATCATATTTAGATATGCTACCAATCCCATGTAACTCCATACGAATTGCATAAGGAGTCATTACTGAGCACATTGTGGGTGCTGCAAAGAACATGTTTAGCTGACATCCAAGAGTAAAACAATACTAATTTCATGAACTTTAATCGTACTTTGACTTAGGAATGCGTCCATTCTTGTCATGGTATTAGAAACCAAAAGATTTGGAGAAATTTAAAATGTTGCAACCAGTGTCAACATCAGTGTTTTTATAATGGTTGCCTTCCAGGTGCAAATCATGTTGACCCAAAATAATTACAAAACAAACTCTGAAGCTAACTGGATAACAAGAGCTTTCTAAAAATGCTATAATGTTGGTTTAAAATAGAAATTGGATGGTATAATGCAGGGGTAAATTAGAACTTTCATTATTTAAAATTAGTCATCAACATTTGCTTTCAATAGTATTGAATCACTCTGATCTTTAATAATTCATTTATAACCTTCAGAAGCCATGTTTATCTTCTCTACTCCACTTATTAATATGATTCAGAAGGAATACCATTCACTTTCAGGGGCAACATACCTTTTGGAAGTTCTTATATTTGGTTTGTCAACTCCTCTTCTTTTATTAGTTGTGTCATGGATACCTACTTGTATCTCTGTTTAGGGAGAAAACTAGACTGAAACTCTGTTACCAAAATGGCTGCTTTCCCAGATATATTTTTGATGAATGCTTCCTTCTTACGCAGACTATTATAACCAATTTCTTTAAAAAAACACACAAATGACACTAGGATTTATTCCCCATACCTATATCATTATCTAAACGTGTAAGTCCACTTGCATACTGCAGTTCCAGTTCATCTATAAAGTTCTGCTAAGCCACAGCAACAGAGCTCTTAAACATTTCCACCTAGTCTGATCAGATATCATTTAGTGAAGGACAAGTTCTCTCCCAGTGCTGCATTTGACTTGCAGAAAATTTACAGGAATAATTTGATATGCAGCATGAGGTATTAAATATCTAGTGTCTTGGGAGCATATCCATATATAACAATAATGAAGGCATGATCCAAAATAATTATAGGGCAGGTACAAAAATCATTGACAATGTAAGCAGGGCAGGTACCAGAATCAGTGATGGTGAAAGTTGGGCAGATGCCAAAATCAGTGATGGTGTAAGCTAAGCAGGTGACAAAAACAGTGATGGTGTAAACTGGGTAGATACCAGAACCAGTGACAATGTATGCTGGGCAGGTATCAGAATCAATAACTGTAAGTTTGGCAGGTAGCAAAATGAGTGATGGTGTAAACTGGGCAGGTACCAAAATGAGTGACAGTATAAGTTAGACAGGCACCAAAATCAGTGATGGTGTAAGCTGGGCAGGTACCAAAATCAGTGACAATGAACACTGGGTATGTAACAGAATCAGTGATGGTATAAGTTGGGCAGGTACCAACATTAGTGACTGTGTAAGCTGGGATGCCAATCAGTTGTGTCAAGTCAGTCATTTGAGATGGAGTGAGTGAACAGACTGCTGAAGGAGTTACAATAACTGAGGTGACAGCTGGTGAATAGGTACTCAGCAGCTACTTCATTTAGATGCTTATCCTGCAGGTGATGACATGGAGGACACATTATGGCTAATATTGTTAATAAAACTGAGAAATCTGTATGTTTGGCTGAAGTCAATGACTTTACATCTGTATTAGATTTAACCTTACAACTTAGGGGATAGACCCTGTTGGTGAATGTAGAGCTTGAACTTCAAAATTGTCATCTCCTGGACAAACATAACAGGAAGTTATAACTGGAAGTCAAGAGCAGTGTCCTGTCTGTTAGAAATGTACTTCAAAGTTATACTAAAGCTCAACATCAATTAGTTTGGAACAGCATAGAGGTTTTCTAGATTGTTATTGTTTACAAGCAGGGACCCTGGACAGATACACCATCTAGGAGGACATAATGGCTCTATTAGGAATTCTTATTCTGAAAACAATAGCATTGGCTCATTTTGCTTCTGAAATAATATGGGACTTGTGTCTCAAATCAGAAAGTGATTTACAGGATGTGTGTATGTTGAAGAAAAAAAGCAGCAAGCTCCTTAGTCTTTTTTTTCTCTTTATGATCCCTGTCTTAACAAGTGGTGAAAATTAAAGACTTGGTCGCAGGATAGTTATTTGCCTGAACGTGATGTTCAAACTGACTTATTAAAACACTGTCAGAATGTGAACTCCAGGAATATGGATAAGGGGAAGGGTTTACTGAGCTATCTGACATATGTGAGTAAATGAAACCTAGAGAGTCAAATATTTATTAAAATAGTGATTGAATTTTGAGGTATGTTGGCCAGCTAAAAAATGTTTTTTATGTTGAGAGCTGAGAAATTTTAAAGGGAATTGCCATATTTTCTATTGTGAAGATTGTTGACAGGCAATATATAGTAAAATTAATTGTGATAAAAAATGTACACGATATTGTGAAGCTAATAATTTTGGGGTTAACTTCTCAACAAAAAGTAACACAAGCAATAAGGAGAAGCAGGTTGTAAAAGCGATGCCTTCTTCTGGTAATAGTGTTCACAGGATTGTTTAATAAATGGAGAAATAAGGTGTATTGAACTGCTGGGTATCTAATGGCCCCAAAGGCAAAACATAAAGCAAATAGAGGGACAAGTATTCAGGCCTTATGGAGATTGTACCAGAGACTTTGCATAAGTCAGGAATAACAATTTAGGAAAGATTTTATAAGGAGATTACAGTATAAACAAATTCCTGTCAAAGCCTACAAGCCAGTTACTTAACAGAAGTGGTTTTGTGGGAAGGACCTTCACACAGTGCAACAAAACCTGATTTGGCAGTCCTGTGGTGGTTCAAAGTCCTAGAAACATTGGTAGAATCAGTGCAGGCTATGCAAGGACTCAGTGATGCAAGTACAAAACTCAACTGTTATTGGAATTTAGATGATCAATCTAATTATTTATTATGTTACTGAGATAAAGAACAGAAAAGTTATATAGAACCCATTAGATTTACATTTTTGGAAGATCTGGACAGCCAGATACACAAAGGTTCTATACAAAAAGGTTTGGGACAAGGCTTGAAATATGTAAAATTAATTCTTCCTAATATTACTGTAATTTTGATGCACAGTGTACAATAAACATAATTAAATTATTTCTTTTTTCAATAAGTACAATGAGCTCTTTTACATCAACTCAAGAAGATGGTACCTTACGTTAATATTTCATGTGAAGGACAGCACACTCAGGGATGAGGCCCCCCCCCATACTATACGTCAGTGTCTATAATGGAAAAATCAAGGTTTATTAATCCAAACAGATTAAGTTGGCAACTTTCCTAAACAGCTGTCAGTGAAATCCTACCAAGCAGTTTTGCTGTTCTAGGATCAACTCAATTTCGCATTGAGTAGTGTTGCCTTATTGATTAACCTTAGCCTACACAAAATATACGTCCCTCTTCCAGGATTGGTGCTACCAGCATAGTTCTTGCCAAATTAACCCATTACCTTCCCTAATAATACATGTAGTAAGAGCCTCCTATCAGGGATGGTCAGTTTCCCATCATCTCTCAGGCCAGCCTGATGCATGGGCATCCTGATGCAATGTAGCAATTGTCTCATGTTTACTGACAACCACTTATTCCTGAAAGGAACAAATACTTTATGCGAGAGATGTAGTTACACTATGAAATTGAGGGCAAGACTCTCACATTAGAACAAATCGAATGCCAAACAGGTTGTCAGCACACACTCACTTCCCGCACTAAATAAGGACATGACACATAAACCCACATATGCGGGGATACTCACTTGCAACTTACCAAAACATCAGAGGCCTCCCAAACGGAAACCACTTGCACACATAACAATGCAAAAAACAACTACAACACATAATAACACACAATAGCACACATACCAGTGTCTCAACAAATTAGCCCATAAGGGGTAATACCAAAAAACTAATGAATTTGTCATAGGTGACTCCACTGTGAGGCACACAGACATTCCCCTCACCAGGCTGGATAAGTAGCAGGTTATAGTTAGCTGCCTGTCAGGTGGCAGGATCCATGAAGTCACTCAAGCATGCAAGTCATTCAACCAAAGTACTGATATGACTCCGTCATAAACCTTGTGGGGGTGAATGACATGAGATGTACCTCACTGGGCTATATGAAGAGAGACATGACTGAGCTCTTAGATTATGTGTCACAGGCAGGTATAAACCTAGACTTAAGCAGCATTCTGCCTTCTCCAAGGATGATGCCACACTACAAACAAAAATGACTGAGTTTAGCAATTGGCTTAGCTTCTGGTGTCAGCCCAAGGGGATCCAGAATTTGTCAGCCTGGAAGGATATGGTCGACAGGTCACACTGCTTTGCCAGAGATGGTCTGCACCTGTCTCCTCTAGGCTTTTGGGTACTGACAAAGGCATTAGCCACCCCATTTGTGCCTTTTTTAGGCAGTATCAAAATAACTAACCTCCCAACATAACAAAATCTTCTCTAGATAAATGCATGGTACTGCTGGTTAATGCTAGAAGTCTAAACAAGAAACTGCACTCCCTAGAAGCACTCCTCACTTTAGAAGATGCTGACATCTGTGCAGTCACCAAGCCATGGTTCAAAGGTGCAGAAACCACCCTAGCCATGCAGGGCTACAGTGCCTTCCATATGTTCAGACCACAAACTGAGCATGAAAGAACCAAAGGAGGAGTTGTATCCATCTTCATTAAGAATAAATACACCTTGAGACTGGTCAAACAGTATGACTTTCTTGAGCTACCCCACTCCATGTCCAATTAACTATAGGCAAAGCCCCCTACCACATCATAGCTAGCTATAGTTCTCCCAAAAGGAAACAGGAAAGACATACTTGGACTTACTGGGGTCACTTGCCATACAGCCCAACACCTTACTCATGGGTGATTTTAATTATCCTAGCATCAACCAAGAAACCTACATGACCATGCTGGCTCAGAGGTTCTTGAACTTTGTCAATGCAAATGCTCTGGAACAGCTAGTCAGCACACCCACAAGATGTTCAAATGTCCTGGACATACTACTTACTAACATGGTAGATCATTACACCCCCCCCCATGTGATGTCCTCCCTGGTAAGATCATATCATAAAACAGTCTTATTTGATGTAATTATAAGATCAGATACCGCATCAAGCTCAAAAATGCTTAAGAATTTTTCAAAGGCAAATTGCCTCCTACTAACTGATGGTATAAGAAGTTTCAAAGCCTCCTTGAACACAGATAACATGGACTTCTATGCAGAGGCATACACCAATGTCCTGTATGACCACTTAAGCAGTTGTATAGAATCGGCTATACCTGACCAGATTAAAACCAGGTTTTGCCGAAAAAACAAGCCACCCTTAGTATAAACAAGCCATACAAGAGAAAGAAACTAATGCCCAAGAACAAGAGGAAAATGGCTCAGCAGAGGAATAAATCCCTGTCTAGCTTAAACAAACAAATTGGAGATCTTCTCAAGACCTCCAAAGCTAATTATGAAGCAAAAATGGCCTCCCTAACTAAGAATAATCACAAAGTATTCTTTAACTACATCTGAAATAGAAAAGGGAATACCCAGCTATGCGTTGAATTGATTGTGGATGGCACCACTCATATTCAATTGGAGGTAATAGCCAATGTGCTAGCTGACAGACAAACTTCACCCCTGTCCCTTCCAGTCATCCCCCAAAGTATAGCTGACACCATTTCTCAGCCTTTTATCTCAACAGGACAAATCATCTTGGCTCTCTCCAAGGCCAAAAACACAGCATCAATGGGACCAGACAACATCCTAGGTTGCCTTTTAAACAACTTAAAACATGACCTAACAGACCCACTTGGATCCCTGTTAACCACAGCCTGTGAACTGGCTGTGTTCCATTGGAATGGAGGAAAGAAATAGAAATCCTCTAAACAAAGGGAGACCATCACTGTTCCTGGAAATTATAGGCCCATAACCTTGGCTCACCTCATCTGCAAGGCTGTGGAAAGAATCATTATGGACCTTATTAGCAAAGACATAGGTAATCTCCAAACTCTAAACCCCACCAAGTTTGTATTCATTAAAAGTAGATCGTGCCTGTTAAATATAGTTGATTTCTTCAAGGAAGTCACCAAGGGCCTGGACGAGGGAAAGACAGTGCATACTGTCTGTCTTGACCTAGCCAAGGCATTTGACACAATCTTTCACTCAGGTATTATAGAGAAACTCTCTGAATTGGGGATTAACCCCTACATTATCAGATGGGTAGCCAACTGGCTCACTGACAGGGCACATACTGTCAAAGTGAGTGACTTCACTTCTAGCAAAAGACTAGTCACCAGTGACATACCACAGAGTTCTATGCTAGACCCCTTACTGTTCAGAATTTGTTTCTCAGACGTCCAGGCAAACCTGTACAGCCTGTGGCTGACCAGTTTTGCTGATGATTTCAAATTGGGAGCAATCATTGAGTCCACCAACGATGTTGCTATACTGCAGTCAGGGTTAATGCACACAGATGATTGGTGTGAAAGCCATGGATTAAAGCTAAATGCAAAAAATGCATTATTATTCCCTTTGGGAAAGCTGACATCCTTAATAATTACATTATAGACAGCAACCCCCTAACTGTAGACCCAGTGGTATGTAATCTGGGTACCCAGGTTGATAGCAATCTGAACTTTGACCACTACGTATCCACAGTGGTAAGGAAAGGAAATCCTTCAGTGTCGCACATCTTATAAGTAAAGGCATTGCATCTAGAGCTAAGGATGTTATAATTCCATTAGAGTTGGCCTCATCAGACCAATAATTGAGCACAATGCTCCCCTTTGCATGTACCTCACCAGACACCTGCAACAATTAGAGAGACCGCAAAGGTATCTCACCAAGAAATTACAGGGTGCACAAATCAAGTCTTACATGGAAAAACTGAAAGCCATGTCACTGTATTCTCTCTCCTACAGGTTGCTAAGGGGTGACCTGTGCCTGGCTTACAGGGCAGTATCTGACCTGGTCGAGAACAAATGCTACACATTTGTAAATCAAACAGCATGAGGGACACTCACTTCATGGATCTTAACTTAGCCTATGACATGAACAGGTCATGCTGGAGAGATAGATACATCTCCCAGAGACTGCTACTCCTCTGGAACAAGCTTCCAATTCACATGAAACATACCCCTCTCTGATCCCCTTCAAATGCAACCTAGATCAATGGATGTGTGACCTCAAATTCATTCCTGGGGTAGTACCCATGTCCCTTCTGGACAGAGGAAGAAGTATAAACTACCATAGAAACTTACCTCTGCAAACTTCACTCACCTAACCACCGACAACTGGGGCAACTTGGGATAAATATGGTCAGGCTTGTAAGGGCTCTAGGCCATTAGCCTAGTAACCTTCTATGAACATATGAACCTATGAACTATCAATAATAACAAGATAACTATACACCAATTTCAGTGAGTCAAATGAAGATTAAGAAACATGCCATATGTACTTTGTAAAAACAAAATGCTTTCAGCTATGCATGAGGTAAGACTAGAGATTGCCATTCTAATTAAATTACTTAAAATGCTATCTAACAACAGAGTATAACATTTATGACAGAAGAGATGTTAAACAGAAATGAATGTACCCAAACTTTGTCTCTCCCATAAAGAGAAGTCTACAATAGAAAACGCATCTTGTCCAGAATTTATGGAAAAACGTCAAGGCAAAATTAAAAAATGGGGTACAATGACACCTTTGTAATTCAAAGGAAGAATTACCTCAGAGCATGTCACACTTGCTCTTTTACTGCCCAGATAAACCTTGAGGTAATAGTTCTCAGTTTAGTATAAAACACTGATGGAAGGGGTACTGAGATGGCCTGGGCAGCATAAAACACTTCACAGAGAAGAAATGTGCAAGGTTTAAATCCTTTGTGGGGAATCTAATAGCAGATTATCCAATATGGAGAGAAAAAAATCCTTGTATTTCACTCAAATGAACCATATGTCAATACCATAGTCTGCTCCATTGTAGGTCTTAAATCAACATTCAGATGTTTTAACTGAGAGTAACCTGACAGATGTGGGAATTGCCATTTATTCACAAAGGAGAGCGCATGATGTACTGACAATGCCTTGTTTTTTTTTTACTTGATTAAGCTGATAACTTGACAGTGAACCAAGTATCTTCAGTTCAGTAAACAATTTGCCCAAATCAATTTCAGGATCAGTTAAATAGATCAAAACATTGTCTGCGATTTTATACTCAGTTTTTCTATATTAATAAACTTAGGTAGGTGAGGCTTTAACTTTTAAGTCAATGGTTTAACACAGAAATCAAGCAAAAGAGGAAATAACTAGCAGCCCTATTTTATATCCCACTTTAAATGAGGGGTCGGTGATAGTCTTCATATAATTTTAATTCTCTTGGTGGTACCCTATATAGTTCTGATAGCAAATGAATCAATTCTTAGGGAATCCCAGATATTCTTATGGTCTCAACAAGAATCTCAGAACAGAGGGTGGAAACATAAAACAGTATAAAAGAGATATTTACAATGAACAGTTACAATAACATTGTATTTATTTAGTTTGTTTACTGGGTGGTACACTCATCAGAATAGATAATTTGCAGGCACAGCCTGGGTGAAGAAATTCACAATAAATAAATAAAACAGAACAAACTCACAAACCTGGAGTAATCACGGAAGAAGAGGATCTCATTGACAGCTGAAACTATGTAAATATTATTAAAAGAATGGAAAAAAACAAATCTGAATTAATTTTAATGCAAAATATGAGAGGGGAGTAGCAGGTGTGAACAGGGGGTTGAAGTAGAGGTGAAGCATGTCAGGAGGGAGTTAGGTGGCACATCCAGTGGAAAAGCACTTGAAGTCAGATCTTGATGAAAGTGTCTTTTGAATTGTGCTTTGAAAGTTGGAAAAGGGGAGAATTCTTTTAGGTGAAGAGGGAGGATTGCTATAGTCTGGGTGCAAGAATAGTGAAAAATGGTCAGTATGGTGCAGATTGGTTAGGGACATCTAGAATGAAGGAGTTAATTGGGAGAGGTTGCAGAGGTTGTAGGGGGTAATTATGGAGTTTTGATGGAACAGGTGGGAAGGCACCTAGTTTAACTAGTTTGAAAAAAGATCCTAGGAGTAGATGAACTCTGTAGAAGACTGGTAGCCATTTAGCTTTGGAGAGGGTTGAGCATTGGTGTTCCTAGGAGGGGGGTGGGATTGGAAATGAATCGGCAATTATTTTTCCAATGGACTGTTGATTGGATGGGTTTTTTTTAGAGGCTGTGGCTATGATGGGGAGCCATCTACAAGTTGAACAAAGAGTTGAAGCTCTAACTGGTCTTCAGAGAAAAAGAGATATTTTCCAGAACCAGAATAAAAGAAAATTGGTCTTTTTTCTTTGTATTTCCAATCTGGCTTTGGAAATTATGACTAGCCATAATCCTAAATATTTAAAGGATGTGGTTGTTTCCATTGGGGAGACATTTAGATGTGTGATGAGATTTTTATGAGTGTTTTCAGTATTTGTGTGGTTCCAAATATCATACTTTCTGTTCTGGAGGGGTTTAGAAGTAGCTTATCTTTGTTTGGCCAAGAATGAAGGGAGTGGAGGTCAGACTGAAGTAAGGTTCGAATAGTTGAATGTGAGGGACTGGATTGAAAGATAGCCATATCATCTGCATAAAGAGTGACAGGTTAGGGAAGTAGGAGGGTATTTTTAATAAAGACTGAAAACAGTGGGGTGAGTATGTATCCCTGGGGCACTCCTCCATTATGGGGTGCTGAATGTGATAGGAGTGAGCTTATTTTGACTCTGAAATACCAGTTTATTAAGACATGTTGGAGCCAGGTGATAGTGTTGGGACTAAACCAAATTTCTTGGAGGGGGTGAAGGAGTAGGAAGTGGTGAATAACATGAAAAGCTTTGGTAAAGTCAATGAAGAGAGCCAGAGAAAGGTTTCCTTTATCATGTTGAGAAGGATCATGTCTCTAAGTGTCCACAGTGCTGTCATTTTGCTCTGGCCAGCACAGAATCCATGCTGTTTAAGAGTGAGGAGGTAGTGCTGTCGGATGTAAGTGGACAGTTGATTGTAGATTAATTTTTCAAATATTTTGCAAAGTGTAGAGAGCATGGAGATGGAGTGGACGTGGGAAGCATTTTCTCACTGTGGCTGTTTGGAAAGGGTTTGACAAGAGTAGTATTCCATATGTCTGTCATTGTGTTTTGAGTTAAGCAGAGGTTATAAATATGGACAAAGGGGTGTTTTAAGGAAGTCTTTGCAGAGTGATATAAACCAAGACAGTAGGCTGTCTGTACAAGTGGGTGTATCTAGTGGTATGTTTTCTAGGAGGGGTCAAGGTCCTTGTGAATAATTTTCTTAAAACAGAAATGGGGATAAGGGAAGAGGTCTGGGTGAGCTGGAGGGAGAAGAAAAGGTGGAAGTATATTAGGTAACTAGTATGGGGGAAAGTTATGGTGACAAGCAGATAATCTGGAAGGTTTTTGGGACGTGATCACTGAATGAGTGTGGAAGAACACATATATTGGAATTAAGGGATGGTTGTTAGTGATTAGCAGATCAATAGTGGTAGCTGGTTCAGAGATTTGGACAGGTAGCATCATTGACTAACTGCATAAGTTTGATATGGCTAGGAATTCAGCAATTTAATTTCTCAGGGGACCTAGATAGCTTATGTTAAAATCACCTAGAATAACCATGTTTTTATAGTTGTGGGTAGCTGGGGTGATAGCAAGAATAATGGATTTAAATTTGTTGATAGAATGGATGAGGAAGGCAAGTAACTGATGTTAGAAGGTGACTGTTGTTCCAAGATGGAAGTTTCAGAAAGGTCCAGTTGGGTTTAAAATCTGATGAGGCATTTGCTTGAGGAAACATACTTGGGTTAAAGTGATTTTGTAAAAAGAGTGTGCCCCACCTCATGTATTGTCAGGTCTTGTGTCTTGGAAATGTTTATAGGAAGGTAGTAAATGCTGAAAATTCAGGTTGTTTTGTTTGAGCCATGTTTCAGTGACAGCTATGATATCAGGTGAGTAAGTTATAAGGAAGGTCTTTATCTAGACAGGTTTATTAGAAATGCTTTGAGTTTTAATTAATGCACAGGAGAGGGTGAATGTGTCGGGAAAAGTTAAGGGTGTTGTGTGGTGGGAGGGTCCTAGACTGGATTCATTGTTGGCTCTGAGGAGGAGTATGAGCAGAAATGGGGTGAAAGCAAAGCAAAACACATATCCCCCCAGCTAGAATAAATCTGTAAATGTGTACATGGCCGATACAGGAGATATGGAGGTCAAACAGTCAAGCACAGTAGTGGTAAAAAGGGGGGGGACTAACTAAAATTAAGCTCCCCTAATTGTTAAAAGTATGGGTGTTCACTTTCAACATCAGAAACAAGTGTACAAGGTAGCGTCAAATTAAATAAGCTAATGAGACTGAGTCATATTCTAAGCACTTGAGTATATTCAGCCTGTCACCCTGGGTAATGAAGATAAGCTATTAAACTGCACTCTGTCAAGATGAGGGGTAAGGTAACTTTGAGTCTTTACTGCCCTAGTTTAACACATGAAATGGTGTTTCAGTAATAAATCTGAGCAGAAGATGTCTTGATAGACTTGTCCAGAAGGGGCCAGAAATTGCAATTACTTTCTTACAGTTAAAGATTGAGTTGCTGATAAAATAAAATGGAGGTCACTACCAAACACAGATTCCCTCTGTGTAGTCAACAGGTAAAACTAGAGCAAGTACCTTGACAGACTTGCCCAAGAGTGGCCAGAAATTGCTTTTACTTTCTTTCAGTTAAAGGTTGAATTGCTGGTAAAGTAAAAGGAGGGGGGGTCAGGACTAACCAGGGATTCCCTCTGTGCAGTTGACATGTAAAACTAGAGCTAGTAGAGCTCTGCAGACTGCAATTTAAAGTGAAGGGTGCCTTTCATTCTATGACATAGTAGTGATGGGGAAGAGACACATATATACAGTGGCAAAGACATATTTAAATTGGAAGTTGGCTTAGAGGGTTAAAGCCAGGAACTGTAATTCCTGTTGAATAGGCTGTGATTCTTGTTGTCCTCATTTGCTTACTAGATTTAGTAAAGTCTGGTCTGTTGAAGGTAGTGCTGCTACTCTGGTCATCACAAAGCTTATATGCAGATGATTTTATCCAGCGTTTGCTAATAAGGTGGTGGTGGTGGGGGCAATGTCTGCATTTGGTAGCTTATGAGTGAAGTACGTTAGAAAGGAGGTTGCTCTAGCAGTAATAGGCAGCCAGTTGGCATTTTCTACATTTTGAGAGTGATATAGTAATGCTCTGTTTGGGGTGATAGAGAAATAAAATAAATTTTATTTAAATAAAACTGTTCATCACATATAGACCTACTACAAACTAGGAGCCAGCAGGGGGCACCATATTCTACTCTTGTCCATTAGTTACATTTGTATTTGTGTAGTTGTATAACTGCTTTGTTGGAACACTTTTTTACTCACATGATCTTCTGGATGACAATAAAGTACCTCTTTAGACATAGGTGGGAACAATAGATTTATTTGGGAAAAGGGGAATAATAATTTTTGTCATCCCCCCATGATTGCGTACTCTCAGAGTTGGTTTAAATTATGCTAGGGAGTATGGGATGTTAAGCTCACCATGCAGAGGCTATCAGGAACTCTGACTGCCTGGGAAACATTGACAATACCTATATATCCATTTTGCATTATGTGCATTTTTCCCAATAAGAAAGTTACCTTCTGACATATTAAGCATGGTTTGTTCTACAATGTTTCCATGCTTAGCTTGTTGCCTGATTCCAGTGCTATTTCAACATGTGTAACTGCTGACATCATAAAACTCAACATTACAGTGCTGATATTCAGGTATTGTTTATATAAGTCACATGGTTTCACTGTGGACCCATTACTGTTTCATTGTAAGCCCAGTCCAACCTACCTTGAGCAATACTTCAAACATTTCCTGACACTCAAAGGGGACATTTCTTTATACTGGTCCAAGGGAAGTAATAAAACCTCTTTTTCTCCCATTCCTCCTCCCTGGTAACTACATGATAACTCCTCTGCCTACACCTAATATATTCTGTCAAGGGAGAGAACCAGGCAACCTCAGGCTAGGTAAGAGCCCTATGGTCCAATTATTTCTGCCTATGAAGCCTGATCAGCCTACTTGTCCCCCCTTTATCAGGAGTCAAGTTTTAAGGAGCGGGCCAGCTTCAAGTTCTGAGGGGCAACCATCCCATTCCTCCCACAGGCAGCTTAATGTCTTACAATTGCTGCCTGGTTGAGAAGAGGAGATATGCATGGTGGTATATATATCACCCCATTTCCCCCATCTTCACAGAGTTGAGCTCCACAACGACAATGCAAGCCACCCTGTCCATTATAGGTAGTTGATATACTCTGTCAACATTACATCATGAGTAATCTGGGTCCAGCAACCTCCCTCCCTCCAAGGATTAGCAAGCTGGTTGTGGCCACTGAATATTGCATTCTTCTGTCCCGTTCCTTAGACATCCTTGCCCCAGACAAATCATTGTGTCATCTGTTGTAGTTGGGCCTTTAAGTTTACATTGTAAATCAGGTAATAAAGCCTGTGTTTCCTGTTTTTACACTCATTTGCTTTTTTTTCTGTTGATTTTATGCCTTTTATTATGTATAGAGGTATACATCCTCATTGGACAGTATGGTGGTTCTGTGGGACACATTTCCTCTATACAACGGCAGTGGCCTGGGATTAACTACTGATCTTCAGTCTCTGTCTTTGAGAGCCAGTAAGTTTTCTTTACACTTATTAAAAACATGTTGGCTAATTGGATATTCTAAACCTCAAGACTTGAACAAAACTAATTTCATGAAGTCTAACTGTACCCTGGCTTAGGAATGGGTTCCTTTTCCCATCATCATATTAGAAATAAAAATGACTTGGCGGAGTTAAAGAGACAATCTATATGTATGTCATTTCCTCTTACCCCTGTAGCCCAGCTAATGACTAAAGACATCTGACCATGGCCAGTCCTTTGGTTTGCAAATAAAAAACTGAAATAAAAAATCTTCCACTTTTACTATGCCTATTCTTTCTGCCTATTCCTTACATGTAATAGGCTTTGGTGTCCTAACATTCTAGTGTTCTGTCACGGCATGCAATGTTTCTGTGACTGCCTCTTTATCTATGTGCCTCCCTTTTATTAATAACTTTGCTTCACTATGGTTTTTATTTAGACTACAGTAGTTAGTACTGATGTCCTCCATTTCATGATGCTCATCCTCTTTTTATATTCTTGCCTGATCTTATTGTCTGTCATGTTTTGTATATATTGTGCCCATATCGCAGTACAGTTCATACCATCTATGTTGCTACTTATCTTGCTAAATATTTTGCTTTATAGGATAATCTGCATACGGCTTGCTAATCAATACTTTCAAACATACTGATTTCAATGTTTCCTGTGAAAATATTTGAACTGCTCTGTAAATATATTTTAACCCTGTGAGATAGATGTAAATAAAGAAGTGCAATGTTTTGAATAAGACATGTTACAGTCATTAATAAAGCTATACCATTTCATTCCATAAAATCTGAACTCCATAGAACTTCTGTCTTTCATTTTGTAGTGGATAAATTTGGTAAGAAGCAAACAGGATTCATTAATGAATAAGATAATACCCATTCTCTAAACACACTGGTTAAGAATTTGAGTCTAGTAATAGTTATTGACCTTTGTTTACAAATTTTAGACATAACTTTTACTACTGAAGAGGTTTTAAATTTGTAAAATCAGCTAATTTGACTCCAAATGGTTTTATGTTTTCAAGAATTACAAAATTACATTTGAATATAACCTCACGGGATCATTCTTGACATATTTTCAAATGTGCATTTGTTGCTGAATCATGATAAAAGAAAAATGAGTAGCATATCCAGAAACACCATTTTGTAAAGAACATTTTTTCATTATGTTTCGTTATAACATCATAACCTTTAGCCTTTCAAACTGATATTTTACTCTTTAGCACAGTAAAACTAAAATATATGGGCAACACATTTTTTGTTAAATTCCTGCAGACTCAGATCATTGTTTAGGAATATTACATTTCCCTGAAGGCACCTATCCATCATTCTCATGTAAGATTTCACACATATTCTTAAATATACAGGACCCAGCAGCTACCCCAAAGTGCTTGCCTGTCGTTCAGGGCAGTGACCCATTAATTGTCAGCTTCCCAGCACTCCCTGCTCCTTATCTGTTTAGCGTCCTCTTTTAGTCCCGTGTATTAGTGTCATTACTTAGGATGTAGACCATAAGATGACTGATACTGCGGCCAAGCATATTTTCCACTAAACGTCTATAATACCTTTCGCAGTCTAACAACTGTTCAAAGAATGTTCATTGAGGTATGAAACATCAGCAGATGCAAACCTCACTGAACCGTTTGCTAGAACTATTTTCATCTAGAAACAAAATTTAATGAAGCTCTAGTAAAAAGTAATTACGACATTTACTTGCATAGAAATATTTCAAAACAAATGCCACTTATTAATACTCATCTGTGTACCATAATGGTGCATACACTGCCAAATGTATACTAAACGAGTTGTTGCTGGCTATGTATATGTTTTTATCTAATAGGACCCAAGACATGTTTTGTGACATTCCCAATGAACCTACCACTGGTCAATACTTTTTAATAACCCTTTTCTTGTGTGTATCATTTCCACAGGAAAGAAAATCTCAGATATTGTAATGGTCTAAGCTTGACATTTTAAGACTGCTATGAGAAAAAATCCTGTGTTTTCATTATGGAGAAACAAAGCTATAGCCTCTGATTTTGCATCCATATATGTTCATATTGCTGAAAAAGAAGAAACTGACATACATTTGAACTCATGTGATATTCATTGGTTTATAACTGAGATGATGTTTACTTCCTGAATCAATTCCCCTGCTACTTGCTGCTTCAGGATGCCTTTTTGAAAACAGTGGACAACCAGGTTATGCAGGTGACTGCATGAGCTTGCCGACATGCAAAGTATAAATGTGCCTCAGGAAAAGTACCGAGGCATTGAACAGCGTATTAATTTACACCAAATCCTGGTTTGACTTACTCATGGGGACAAACTTTCTGACACAAATCACATCTATGAGAAACAATAAACAATTACAATGCATTTCATATTTGTGGAACTTTTCTTTTGTGGAAATTACATTTTGTTCAGACATACTGCAGTACTTCAGAATTGAAATAAAGTCTTGGGAATAGTTATTTCTGGTATGAAAAAATGAAAACTACGGTTTACAAATTATCAACTTGACTTCCTGATCTGCAAACAGTGTTTCCAATACACAGCAGACTTGGAAACATTTGTTTAGTGAATTCTCTTTCAAGCAGTAATATAATATTTATATATCCATGCAAGCTATAAAAATATTACATTCGTTTTTCTAGAACATGCATAGAGAAATGTTTATAATTTTGTTTTCGAAATTAGTATTCCATCTATAAATCCATCTAACCCTTTCTAAAGCTGTATATAGTTTGAAAGATCCCTACTTACTTTCAGATATATCATATCCATACATGCTTCAGTGATTTCTAGCTTCAAATGCACTGCAGAGTCAGAGCCCTTGTTTTCTGTAATTGTACTGATTTTGTTTTTCTATCTTTACAGAGAATTATGTTCATTTTAAAGCACTTCAGCTGATAAAAGAGTAATAGTCTAGACCCTTATCAAATATGTTGTATTTCTTTGTTTTTCTATCTTTACAGAGAATTATGTTCATTTTAAAGCACTTCAGCTGATAAAAGAGTAACAGTCTAGACCCTTTCCAAATATGTTGTATTACTGGCCATTACCATAAAGAATGGAAGTTTTTTCTTTATTAGTTACACTTTATTAAGTTTATATTAAAATAATTCCCAAGAAACAGAAATATTTACTAAACAGACACTTCCACATGTATTGTATGTAAGTTCTGCAAAAACAATGGACACTGACAGTGCGTACATGCCTCAAATACTCAGCAGGATCCATCACTAGTCTGTCTTCCTGCTTCCAAATCTATTTATTTAATTACTTATATATTACAGTTTAACTTGGGTAGCCCTACAGAAAACAGGCATATATAGAGGAAAAATTGGTCCAGCTTACCTAAGAGCAGCATTTTTTTACAATAAGTGCAGTTTTATAAATAAAATGGTATACTGTGAATACCAGCTCAGATGGCAGCATTCGACAGGTTAAGTTTCTATGCCTTCTGATGTAATAATTATCTTTACTAAAATCATTAATTTAATGTTGCATATTCTCACAAAAATGAATAAAAGTTGTAGATATGCACCAGCTAATCAATAGGAAACACTTTGGAGTGCTTTTTGCATGTGAGTATAATTAATCTACTCTCTACTACAGTGGCAGCAGTACTGTTCTTTACACACTAATATCTACTGTGTTCTAATATTATTCATGATACAAGTTCACAGTTAGCATTGGGATGTAGGCAACAATATTGGTAATGTAAGCACACTGATACTACTAAAGATATTCTGGATATACTTGTTAGTAATATTAGTCATGACCTCAGTATAGTGGCACTGTATCAGGGTCAGATCAATGAAGATATTGGGCAGCATAGGGAACTAAAAGCTCCTGGCATCCCACACTATATTCTCTTTACCTTGGAAACAGGACTATTGAACTCTGACATAAGTCCACATCAAAGGCAGATAAAAGTTCTAGGACACTTCTTCACAGGGAGACAGTAACATCACTTGCAGCAGTTGCCCACAGGTCTGGTCCAGTAAATGTCCTTGATGTTAATAAGAGGAAACCCATGTTTCAGCTGCAGAAAATCAGGTGGTCTTTTGCGAATGGGGTGCAATGCTCAACAGTCTATGCAGTCTTCCAGGGTAGCACTGTATGCCCAGATTTAGCAAGTTTCCAGTTTGTTAAAATCTACACCTATTGGATGGTCTTTGGAAAAATGGATTGGACAGTTACAAATAGATCATGCGTAAAGGATTGGACAAATGATAGAAGAGACTAGTCTGTAAGTTAATGGATCCATCATAAACCATTGCACCTTATTTTGCCTTGGAAGGTAGCTCCACAGTACCTTATAATGGTTCAACTCCTATGGATATGCATCCAGACTCCAAACTATTTATTGTTTTATGCAAGCAACATTAGGTCATAGAAACTATTCCTTGATTTAATCCAGTTAGATAATTATATGTTCTTTTTATTAAAAGAAAAACTTAACATGTTTACCAGACCCCAAAGTGTATCTGTACAGAAAATACTTTACAAAACATCTGACAGATTATGTAAGTTACTTCACCAAATGGGGATAAATGCTACTTGTTTTCCCTAAAGTGCTTGTCAGATATGTTGAAGTTGTACTTTTTGAAAAGTGATACATAGAACTAACTTTTGTTTTCGGCATATATTAAAGTAAATATAAGCTGCCTGTTGAACAGTGGCTCCCAATATTTAATGATAGTGAATCATGTTTCATTTATTAGTATAATGTCCCTAAACATGCCTACAAATAACAAAGCTCATGGTTGGCTATTTGACCCCTTAAAATGACTATGTCACCTGCCAAGAAAGGATGCGTAGTACATACACCATGTAAATTTCTGCTACTGGCAAAAAAGAAAGGAGGCATAAAAAGCTATTCCGCATTTAGACTTTTAACAGTTGTAACCTCAATGGCAACTATTTTGATGAGTCATGAGAACAGGGAGGAGATGTGAGGTAAATCCAATGGCTTTGGCACTTACTTGGACAATAGTTAATAACCTAGAATTTAAAATAACAGGTGATGTAATTATATTGTTACCTCAAAAAAATGAGGTATTAGTAAAATCATTTGGCCAATATGAAGTTTCCAATTAAAACATGTTATTAAATAATTATATTATTATTACTGTTTCACACTTAGCCTGGTTGTTTTCACCCTTGCCTCTGCTAACACTTCTTTCTAATATATCTTACACTGGGAAGGCACCAACAGGCATTATTTCCTCCAAGTAAACCTAAGGAACTTCAGAAAATGCTTTTATGTTGTTCAACAGATGGTTCTGTAACAAAATAGTTTCCCCTATACCTTTTTCATTGCTACTTATGTTTTTATCTTCATGACAAGCAGTTTGTTCTGATCAAGGTCCTATGAAATTATAACTGCTAAAGAGTATTTTAAGGCTATTTATTTATTGTCTGGGTGAACTAGACTGATTTAAACTTCATTACAGCTAAGTTCTATATCTCGCTGTTTTCTTCTCAACCATTGTATGTATATATTTGCTTCTCATGAGAGATAGCACAGTGACTGTTAATTTCAAGAGCACATGGTTTTCTGAAGTCCTGCTTTGTCAGAGTTACTGTAATTTAAGTTGGTATCTCAAGATTTTTTTTTTTTTTTGGTAGACGTAACCAGAGCCTGGTAGCCATTTGTGCTTTTATGTAATGAGGCAGTAGATGTAAGAAAATAATTCAAACCATTAGCTTTCTTGGTCAATTACAGTAGCAAGCTGCACAGCCATCACTTACTCTGATGCCTAGGTTTCTATGAACTCAAGTGATTTGAGCCTGTCATTTAAAACTCTTATATATTGGAAGAGTAAGAACTAGTATGCTTTTTACCTTTAAGGAAATCAGTGTTCAGTCATTCTGGTCTCAGTTCCAAGCACAGGCCGTAACGTCAAAGCACCTCTAGCATGCCTATGTACCGGCACTTTTGACATGTTGCTGCAATCTCAACATCTGACTATAACAACTTCTGCCAATAAACGTAGCCATATAGTCTTCATATCTGACACTGCTTTCATCTGATCCTTGCGTTCAGAGGCTAACTAAACACAGGCTGAGGTATAAATTGCCCAGAGTAGACCAACTGCCATATAGATGGAAGTAACTGTATTGGCGGCTATGCATATATACATGGATTTGTGCTAACTTACGAAATGAGGCCATCTTCCTAGGTTCATAGGTTGGTACTAGGCTATCGGCCCTAGGGCCTATACAAGCCTAGCCATAACAATTCCCTGGCTATTTCTTCCCACACTATTTACTTCCCTGGACCCCTGTCTAGCAGGGCAACTGATGTGATCCCTGGGGTGAATTTCCTTTCTCCCATTCAATCGTCAAGGTTCCTTTTGAAGAGGGCCAAAGAGGCGCTCTGCTTGAAATGTATGGGCAGTCTATTCCAGAGTCTGGGGAGTCTCTGGGTCAGGAACCTATACCTCCAGCATGTTTGTTTATTGTGATGACAAGGTTTAGATCCCTGGAGTGTGTGGCTCTAAGGGACTGGGATTTCTTTAAGTGTAGCATGTCCAACAGCTCTGGGTTTGACATGGCCTTGTATGTTAAGCAGAGATCGCCTCTGAGTATGATGATATGAGACAGAGAATAGCTGGAGTTTTTTAAGGTGGTCAGCGTAGGGCATCTGCTTTAGGCCTGTGATTCTTTTAGTGAGGTATTTTTGCGGCCTTTCCAGTTGTTGCAGATTTCTTGAGAGGTACATACCAAACGGGGCATTGTATTCTACAATGGGTCTAATGAGGCATGAGTACAGTGGGAAAATGACCTCCTTTTTTCTGGATAAAAACCCCTTAGTGATAAGGTGTGCCACACAGAAGGATTTCCTGACTGTTGTGGTGATGTGGTTATCGAAAGGTGAGACCACTGTCCACCTGTGTCCCTAGGTCTCTTATCACACTTTCAGTGTTTAGTGTACTGCCACCTATGTAGTAATTCATGGGTACATGTTTTTTTTTCCCAAAGGGGATAACTATACATTTCTTGGCATTGAACTTGAGCCCATGGCTCTGGCACCAAGCATCTCTTTCTGTAAGGCCCTTTTGTAGAGTATCCACATCGTTTGAGGATTCAATAATGGCTCCCAGTTTGCAGTCATCTGCAAACTTTGTTAGTCAGAGTCCCTTAGTGTTGGCCTGTACTTCAGAGAAGTAGATGCCAAACAAGAGCGGTCCCAGGACTGAACCCTGAGGTACTCCACTTGTCACTTTTCTGGAGCTGGATTTGGAGTCAGCTACTTTTACAGTGTGTGTTCTGTCATTAAGCCAGTTGGCAACCCATCGAGTGACGTAGGGATTAATGCCCAGCTTAGTAAGTCTATCTATGATTCCAGAGTGGGAGATGGTGTCAAAGGCCTTGGTGAGATCCAGATAGGCTGTCTGGACCGCCTTACCCTTGTCCACGGCTCTGGAGACTGATTCAAAGAAGTCAATCAGGTTCAGGAGACAAGATCGGCCCTTCATGAACCCAAACTGGGTGAGATCCAGTGTTTGAAGGTTGCCAATGTCTTTGTTTATAAGTTCCATGATAATACGTTCCATGGCCTTGCAGATCAGGCTCGTCAGACTAAAATAAATGCCAATGCAGTGCCTCAAAATAATCACGTAGAAACCTTTAATGATTACAAGCAAAGTGATCAAGAGCATGATGGAGGAATACGTGTAGCCTAATCTGACCATCTGTGCTTTTTTATATATCTGACCTGATTATTTAACATTCTTGTCTACCCCTGTTATCCTTACTATTGCAGTTTATTAGTTAATTTGAGCTCACATCTAAGGGTAGTCTGAAATTCTTTTCAGGACCTTATCATTCAAATTTGCAATTTGTAATGGTTTGCAGTGTGTTACTTTCTGAGTGGTAGCTATGAGGGTCCCAAGATGTTTAATTCATGACTTGTCATCATGGCTACTAGGCAACTGGTGACCTGCTGCCACTATAGTTAACACACACTCAGACCATTAACATCTGTTTTTCTATTTGTTATCCCTCTGTGCATGTTGTTTCTTGGTGTAAATTATTTTTAATGGTGTGCTAAGGTTGTAAACCGACTGCTGTACAGTTTGGTAAGCCTCACTACAAGGATGTATAAGACTGCTTCATTATAATAAACAGCATCTTTGCAGTCAAAAGGAGAAATAGACATATTTTATAAGTGTAATCAGTGTGGGATATGTGAAGTATCTAGGGTTTCTTTTTGCATTTGCAAAGTGAATAAAGCATTAAAGTTGAGACATATACATTTGCCCACTTCATAACACATATACTCAGATATACATGCAATATATAGTGTCGAAAGTAAACCATAACACATTACAAACTAAATCTGATTTTAAAGTCATTGTACTGTTATCTTGTGTAAAATATCTATGATTCAGGCATTTAAATATTTGCAAAAATAGATAAATAGCTAGGGCACTAATGTACTTAACACATATTTCAGTTGTTTTTGTCTATTTTTAACTTTAAGTTCTTTATTAACAAATCCTTAATACAGTGGTAAAGGTTATTTGGTAACTGATGGTAGGATAGAACTGTTATTACATGTGAAACATAAAATAATGAATGTCATTCCAAACATTTAAGACTAAAAACCAATTTTGTGATTTAATTTATAATAATTAGCTTTAATTAAATAGCAATTTCTGTCACTAGTTCAAGGCTAGGTAAGGGTGAATTGATTAAATTCAGAGACTGCAAGTAAATAAAATTAAATATTTCCTTGGCATTTAAAATGCATTTTATCAGATTGCAAAACTGCAAGACTCTTAATGTGGGATTTGCAGATGCTTCAAGACTGCATGTTAATTCCAACACGAATGACATGCATGTTAATTCCAACATGAATGACATCATGTTAATTCCAACACGAATGACATGCATGTTAATTCCAACACGAATGACATGCATGTTAATTCCAACACGAATGACATGCATGTTAATTCCAACACGAATGACATGCATGTTAATTCCATCCGTTGCAGACTGGTCGTAAATGTATAGCTATGGGAAAGCATATTTCTGAGCACCTTTATAGGACCTAAAACATTTCTTTCAGGAGGATTGTTCCATCTGATCTTTGTTGTGAATACTTGGTATTGCAGTGAATGATTTCAGTGCTGTTCCTTTTCACTGGTGTCCTTGAAAGTTATTATTTTTAGTTTCATGAAGGCGGATAAAAGATTTCTGAAAGAGTCACAGCCATCTAGGGTTACCTTTTACATCCAAGAGTTAAATACCAGGAAAACACAAATGCTTTGAAAGTAACTGTTGGGAACAGAGGGATCATGTGACCTTGCATGTGATTGACAGATCTGATGCAGGCTTGACACTCACTGAAACAACTTCAAGGTGAGCTGAAGCTTTCAGTGCAACAAAGGAGAGTCAATGATTTGCCTCAGAAGCAGTGATGCATACGTTCTGTTATATCTTTAAAAATGTTTGCTATGAAACTTGAAGGGTTTCATGGAATCATATGCCATTCATTGGGGGAAGTCAGATAAATTTTTGTAACTAATTATTTTTTTCCCAACTTTCATTGGAAAAAAAAAAAGTGTTTTTAGACAGCCTGTGATAACAAACAAAGAGCTACACTGGAAGACACCTTCACAATACAGTCTGTCCTCTGTTGTCAAATGCAGAGGTCATCCAATTAATACCAAGTCATATGGAAACTTTAATGCTGTAATTCATCACTTCGCTCTTAGGCATACCAAGCAAGAATGAAGTTGTTTTGAATTAAAAGGCTATCATGCTATAAGATGCTTCCTTCTGGCCAGCTGTTATGCTTTCATGTTTAGTGACATCTCATTTTATAATATGGACCTTTATACAAGGAATAAGGAAGCTGCATTTTGCTTGCGATATTGCTACCCTGTTAATATAGCACAATACATTTAAATGAGACACCTAGATTCATACCGTACCATTTATATTGGCACACTGGTTAGTGATGTAGTAAAAGATGCACTAAAATGTTTTTATTCTCATTGTTTTTATCTGCTTATCAATAAATTAGAAATTTAAATATGTGTGTTTTGAAGTTCGTAGGTAAATACTAGGCAACCAGGCTACAGACATGCTTAGACAATAACCAGACAGTGACCAAAGGTGAGAATCAAACTCAATATCTTGCGTCTGTGAGGTAAAGTACATTTTGTTTATAAGGATCATAATCAGTATGTTTTTAAAGGCAGGCATATTCCAGTAGAACAGTTAGAAATGTCTCTAATTAATACAGCTGAAGTGTTTCAGCTGGATGGAAGAAGCACCTATATGTCTTGTATATTAAACAGCATTTGTGAATTACAGGTGACATTCAACACCATGAAATGTCATCTTCTATGGTACTTCATGACCTAAGAGGGGGCTCAAAGAGTTCTCTTGTGTCAATATACTTACCTGCTTATAAATAAGAAGTTCTTCAGTGATAAACATGTTACTCGGCTCTATGCAGCATGCCTAAAATCCTTCTGCCAAACTGATGAGCGCTCTGTTTACATCAAACTGTGATGTCATTATGACAGCATAAAGGCATGTGTGATACCATGCTTTCACTTAGTTCTTAGATCCACTCTAAAGTACTGAGCCTGCATGACTACAGCTTGCTGTGACATTAGTGCTTGTAAACCCCAGATCTGTGAGATGCTACCCCACCTCAACAGTTGAATTTCTGTGCATAAGTGAGAACCATGCTAAAACCGCCTTGCAGGTTAGCACTGTTATTCTGTGTCCAGCAGTGCTGACTGTGGCAGCAGTGTAATGCAGATGTGATACCTGCAATTAGCCATATCACTGATGGCTTAGACAAGTATAATTACCCAGTCTTGTTTATAACTCATGGTGGTAGCATTCCAGTAAACACCGATCATACTTTCTTCAGAGATATGATATATATAACATGTTGCAGTAGAAATGCACAAGTGCACTGCTAGAATAATATGCATTGTGCAGTAACCCTTTTCACGTGCGTTGGCTACACTCTAAGTATGATAAAAAATACACAAACTAAAACCAAATAAAAACAAAAGCTGTGCATCCACCGTAGAGAAAAAACAGTTCACTTTATTCAAAAATAACTAAAATATAGACTGAAATAAGCGCTTTCATCTTTGCAACAAAGACTTCATCAGATTAAGAATACCATTAAAGTGCTAGCATAAATAGGATTGTTCCTTCACGTGATACTCCATAGATAGGCAGTTAGGATTTTAAAGTGATAAACCAGAGACAGAGTTATTCTCATACAAATGCATAATGCTGAACCTAAATCTGGGCATATGAATGTAAAATATTAATAATAAATATAATAAATATATGAAATATATTAAAAATATTAAAACCATATACATTTTAAAATGACTCTGTAATTAAGATAACTTAAAAATGTATGCGCATACATGTATGTTATTATCTCGATAGTACTTCCAGCTTCAGAATGCTACTAACTGATGAATGTTCATTTAGCTCTGGCGGATTACAGGCATTCAAAAGTAGCTGCCAATGTAACACCCTCCTTTTGAGGTGCAAAGGCCATGGACCACCCCTAATATTTTTATCTACCTTCTCAGTTATAACACATTTAAACTTTTGCCCTGGTAATATGTGACTATGTTTAAACAATGCATTAGCTGATTTGCTTTTTCTAATGTTGTAGTCATGCTCATAAATGTGTTCACATAATTCTGTCTCTGTTTTTCCTACAGAAAATCTAGTACATGTTTGACACAGGGCTATGTAAACTATCCCAGCTGTCTCACAAACAAATCTCCCTTGTACTTTATACATTTTATCCTGGATGGTATAGGATGCTTCAGTTTTTATATATTTGCAGTATATGGCCATATTTCCTCATAATGGGACTGGGAGTTCTTTCATACCTATTCTGATTCTGAAAAGTGATTTTAAAATGAATGCCTTTCTTGTACACTACAATCGGTTTATTTCCCACATTCTCCTAAGGTTGTATATGTTCACACATAATACACCAATTTTTATTTAATATCCATCGAAGCTTGGCACTATCAAAACTATAAGTAGTTATGAAGCTGTTAGTCATATTTTGGTGTACGTTGCCCTCTCTGCGTTGCATATTCACTAAGAAGTTACTGTCATTCTGCATGGCTATGGGTAAAATAGTAGTAAAATGACCTGTTTCCCTTTTGTGTTGGACCTCCTTTATTAAATCATTCAAGAGCCTCAGAGGGTATCCCCATTTGGTAAACATGTATTTAAATTTAAAACATTTCTCCCTAAAATGGGTATCCAGTGTGGTCATCCTTGCTGCTCTCACAAGTTGACCTAAGCTACTGCTCTTTTTTGATGAGGTGGGTGTGCACCTGTGTAGCGAAGAAAATTATTGGAGTATGTTAATTTCCCAAAAATTTGGGAGGTATACCTACTTTCTTCTATATTCTTCTCATTTTAGAACATCCCAGTATGAAATACTATTCTCCCCCTCTCATGAGTGAATTTAAAAAATTCTTTTGTTCCATTAATATAATCCAAGAAAGCATCTATGTTCTGTCTTTCACCCTTCCATATAATAAATATATCAGCCAGGTAACGGATATACAGTCAGAATGAATCCTTGAACTGTTGTTTAAACAGATACTAGTGCTTCCATTGAACCATTACAATATTTGCAAAAAGGGATCCCACTGGGAAGTCCATTGCCAACCGATGTTTTTGTAAATAATACTGGCCATTAAATATCAAATAATTCATTTTTAATATAATTTCCAAAAGTTCCCCATAAACATTAACTGCTCTAACATGCTAAGCATTTCCTGCTCTGCGTCTGCTCAAACATTCTTTTACTCATCCAGCTCTGGTATGCTCTAACCATTGTGCTGTTCTTCACTCCATTAGGCCTCCGGTAAATAATTGCAGGGTTTCACCATCATCCCCATTAATTTATATTTCAATATAGCAGCCTTAAATCTGCCACATACTGGCAGTTTGTGTGTCTTCTTCCCTCCACCATTAGTTGTACTGGTTTGTTCTATTTCACTCATTTATCTCAAGGATCTCTGACTGATTGCATTTTATATTCCACTTTCTGTGCAGTCTTCCATTGTGGAAATGTCCAGTTCTTCAAATATTTATGGTCCTTCAAACTCCACCTTATCACACTATGTTGCATACTGTCTACTAGTTTAATGTCTTTCTTCCATTATAGCCTCCAGAAGTGTATGTGACACTTCTGATTTGTCCTTCTGTTAGCATGACTGGTAATGTATGACTGGTAATAGCACTGAAACAGACAAAAGGGAAATGCTTCAGCCTTGGATACACAAAACACACATATGCTTGTGCTGAGAACAGTGTCTAACTCAGGAGAGCTCCAAGTGAGAATACAATAAGTCAGACAGAGCGGTTCGACTCCTTTTCACTCTGTGAAGGCAGATGTTGCATGCTAGTGCTGCATCTGAGCCTTTGGGATAGACTAATGTTATGCCTTATCTTGTAAATATCATGTACGTTTCTGCTACTGGAAATTATTGCACGTGTCTGAAGTACGGCTTCACCTACCTCACCTGTTCTGTACCACATCCACCTTTGTGCACAGACTACCGCTGTTGCCGTCTCCTGCCTCTGTGCTTCTGCTTTCCATCAGGATGTCTTCCTAAGTTTCATGTTTCACTCAGATTCAACCTATCTTAGTCTGCTGTTACCTACATTCCTGCCATGAAACTACTAATACTTTGGCTTTAAGCCAGGAATTTTCAGCAGATTTCCCATTTTGACAACGTAAGGTCATGTCCTTCAGAGAGTAAGGTTATGCCACCCACTTGTACCATGACTCAGACTTTGCTCTATATTTGCTAGTTTTTGCCTATCTTCTTTTGCACTGAATATATCTGTACTGTATGATTCACACTGCTTGGCTCATCTCAGATAAACTAATGCAAACATAAGGCATAATACTTAATATTTGCACATCTTAGATTTGTTCCATTGATTTCCAGTTAATGCATTGATTTTTTGAGTCATACTCATTTTATAAAACTGAACTAGAAATGAATAATGGTTCTTTAGCTGCTTTCTCATGTCAATACAAGGTAGTCAGTACATGTTCCTTGTCAAATAAAATATCAGAATTCATAAATCCTTGTTTCATGTAATGTTTATCTATTGATATGTACAACCAAAGAATGAAAGCCATTCCAGAGAGCAAATTAGGGGCTTATTTGATTTATTGGAACAATAACAGCAGCTAGCAGTTCTTAGGTAAACGACCTAAGTTATGAGTGCTGATGTGAAATAACTGAAGACAAATATGAACTGGAGACCACCTGTACATAGGATCCCATTCATGCCGATTCGCTGACATGAAGATACTATGATGTGGCATTTCTCGGCATGAAATGAGTGTGGCATGACACTCTTCTCTCTTCTTGACATTTACTAAATAAACTGAAGAAAAATACATCTTTAATACCCTTGTATGTATCTTCCTTCTCTGATTCCCTCCGTAATGCACCAATGTAATAATTATCACATTATCAGAGTCTGTTACCCTAAAGCCAAAAAAGCACATAATAAGCTTGCTGAGCGAATTCATAAGGCAATCTTATTGGAACATACTCAGTGCCTTCGTACATTTTCTACAAAGAATCAGTTCTGATTCATAGTACCGGCCATCATATAACTCTGGCTCTCACACCCGACATTGAAATACAGAATCTGAGAGCATATTAAAACTGTCTCATTTAATCTAAAGTTTCCTTACATATTAGATGATTTTTGGAATTTACAATTTTTCTTCTTTATTTTCACCTCTCAAAGGAATAACTTTATGTGTAAGTCAAGGATTCTTGAATTTTGTTACTGTTAATTTTCTGTCTCTACTCACTCTGCAGAAAGGTTATTCTAACTGCATGCCATACATATACATATACATATACATATACATATACATATACATATACATATACATATACATACACCTTCACATTCGACAGCCACTTCCCAACCTACTTCCACACCATCTTTCAGCTCCATAACACATGACCTCTACTCTTCTAACCCATCCATGCTATTCAAACACAAAATCCTACCCATCCCACATTCATCTAACTCACCCCCTCCAACCTCATCCCAAAAAGTCCACCCCTTCCACCACTCAAACTCTCCATCCACATTAAACTACCGCATTCTCATTCTCCACCAAATTTCCCTCTCACTCTCCAGCGACATCCATCTCAATCCCAGACCCACTTCCACCACACAAACCACAAACTTCCCTCCCACACACCCTCAAATACTCATATCTATTTGCCTCACTACACTCAATGCTCAAAGCCTTCAAAATAAAATCCCTAACCTCTATGCCTGGCTCACCCACAATCACCCTGACATAGTAGCCATCTCAGAGACCTGGCTTAAACCCTCCATAAAAGACAACAAAATTCTCCCACCTGGCTACCAAATGATTTGGAATTGCAGACTTAACAAGAAAGGTGGAGGCATAGCTATTATCTACTCTTCTACACATACAGTTACTCCATACTCCAGTCATATCTCACACTTCGCCAAAGTTGAAATTACCATAGGTCTACTAAAAATCAATAATCACAAATCCATATGTATTGTCGCCCTCTATATGCCCCCAGGCAACAATATCCCTATACTAGAAGATATCTTCTCCTGGCTTTCCTCTATCATTAAGAATGAAACCTACATCCTTGGTGACATGAACATTAACTGGGCCAATATAAACTCTCAAACCCCATCTCAGACAATCAACCTCTTCAACTTCACCCAACGCATACACTTTCTCACCAGACCCAACAAGGATGGGACCTCTGGCACCATCATTGACTGGATCTTAACATCCCATACCAACCTCAATTCAACTGCTGGAATCCTTCCAGACCATGTCAGTGACCACCTACCTACCTTTGCTGACCATCACCCATCTCCTCTTCAAAACCAACACCACTACTTTCAAACTCGTAACCTCTCCCACTTCAACACTCAAACTTTTTCCGAATGTCTAAAACTTACTGACTGGACCCCACCTAAGAACTCTACCTCTCGACACTGCCACTAACTACTTCAATGAAACTTTCTTAAACCTATTCAACAACCACTCTCCTCTAAGAACCAAATGTGTCAAAGCTAAAGCCTCCCCCCGGATATATATCAAAAGAACTTACTGACTGGACCCAACCTAAGAACTCTACCTCTCGACACTGCCACTAACTACTTCAATGAAACTTTCTTAAACCTATTCAACAACCACTCTCCTCTAAGAACCAAACATGTCAAAGCTAAAGCCTCCCCCTGGCTATCAAAAGAACTAAACTAATCATGCTCCAAAGAGACAAAACATGGAAGCAATACCAAAGAAACAAAAAAACCTAACACCCTACTTGAAGTCAAATAACTCCAAAAACCCTAAAAAAAAACTAATAACCAGAGAACACAAAGCATACTACTCCAAACTTCAATATAAGTACTCTACCAACCCTAGAAAATTCTGGGACACAATCTCCTCTCTCCTCCACCCTGGAAATAAAGATAACCCCTGTCCCAACCCCAATCTTATGACCTCGAAACTGCCACCCAATTCAACTTCTTTGTTGATTGTATAGCTAAACTATTTTCCTCTTTCACTAACCCACCTCTCCCAACCCCAACCCCACCTGCCTCCACACCCCTCTGACTAAAATCCCATCCACACAAGTACAATAAAAAAACTTTCCAACAACTAAAACCTTGCCGCAACACACCTGACAATCTACCATCAGTTTTCCTCAAAATAGCTGCAGACAGCATTGCCTTTCCCATCTCCATCTTAATAAACTGAGCCATCCAAGAAGCTTACGTCCCTTCTATCTGGCGACATGCATACATCATCCATCTACATAAGGGTGGTAAAAACAATGACACCACCAATTTCAGGCCTATTGCCATCCTTTCCCCGCTTTCTAAAATCCTGGAATATTGTATCCATTCACAACTATTGCCATATCTAACATGCAACAATCTTCTCTCCTCCACTCAACATGGATTTCGCCCTGGCCACAGTACCATGACTGCCCTCCTTTCCTTCCTCGAGACCATTAACCAAGCACGTGACTCTGACAAACTCATATCGACCCTGTTCCTTGATCTATCCAAAGCTTTTGATACCATCTCCCACCCCATACTCCTATCTCAGCTCTCCTCTCCCAGTCTGTCTGCCTCCACCATACTCTGGTTCTCTAGCTACCTCTCTGAATGACAACAAGCTGTGCAATGGAAATCCTCAAACTCTCCCTTCCTACACACTCCCACTGGCATGCCCTAGGGTTCTGTTCTAGGTTCCCTACTCTTCAATATATTTATCAATAACTATCGCCACACCATCCCTGATTTATCACTAATCCAATATGCAGATGATTCAACAGTCATCTGCTCAGCTTACTCCCCCACCGACCTATTTCTAAAAACTCAATCAGCTTTCTCTAATACAAAAATCTACAGGAATCTACAATTCCTCTCTCAACTTTTTCTCCTGTTCTTCAGCTGTCCTGTCCCACCCTGAACTACCCACTTTGTATACGCCTGGGTGCACACTTGACCCAACCATTTGTACCAGCAGTACAACCTGCCGCTTAACCAAGTAAATCAAACTGTACTGAACCAGCTTATCCCAGAAGGACTTAAGGAAGTATGTACATCTGCTGCTAAATCGTGAATTTTATTGCTTTTAGGCCCTACTAGGTGTTCAGTGCGCTCCCCTGCCTGAATAGCCAGCAGCCCAACTCTTATTCTATTGTATCTCTGCACTCCCTCCACATCCAGATCCCTGATTTATATTAGCTCCTATTTCCCCTCAGCCCTATCTAGTCCAGGGACTGCCCAGGTGGGTTACAAGCTGCATTTCTGCATTTGTCCACTAGATGGCAGTCTCTTACCACTAATCCTGACTAATTCTCTCACTACTGGTTCTCTCTTTAAGCTATAATTTTTCCTGTTTTATTCTGTCTCACATATTTTTACCACCTCTGTCCTTCTGACTATATGATCCCCTACCCACCTTTCAGCAACTAGACACTCTGCTGATTGTTCTTGCTCGTCTCCTGCTCTCCTTGTTTCTACCCGCTCCGTTCGCCCTGCAGGCTCACTCCGCTCCCCTACCCTGCCCCCAGCACCTCTACCTTTATTCTACCATAACCACACCCACTGTCTTCCCAAACCAATCAGTCTCCTCCTCACTAGTAACACTCACTCCCTTTTTCCGCTCAAACTTTCCAACCCTCCTCATCTATCTGATCCCACCTATCCAATTAGGCCTTATCATCCTCTCCACAACCACTCCCCAGCATACCCACACTAAGTAAGTGAGTACTGTTCACCCCTCCCCCTCCTTTATGAACTTACTAGCTACTCTATATATATCCCTCTCTTGTAACTACCAACACTACACAAAAATAGTACCTCTAAATAGCCTATTCCACCATGTTATCTAAACACTCACAAATCTCCTATCTACAACTTTTACTTCTCAACCTATCCTACCTTCACTACCTCACCCAGCCCCACACTCCATACCATCAACATTCCTTCCATGTAACTAACCATCTTTCCTTCTCTCCCCCACATTCTTGGACCCCAATCTCCCCCCACCTTTATCCTATAACAAACATCCTACTTTTTCCCTACAAACTTATTACCTCATATAAATCTCCTACCCCACTAATAACTAACAAACCCTTAATAATTTCACCTGAATCCAACCTACACTCCAAACTGTGCTATTACCTCTCTAACTCAATCTCATATCTGATCTGCAGTCTACTATCAGGTGACATCCATCCCAATCCTGGCCCATCCAACTCATCCACTACAGACAAGTCAATATTCCTTGCTTCTTTAAATTCTCAGAGTATAGTTAATAAAATCCCAAACCTCCATGCCTGGATAAATCATAATAAACCTGACATCCTATCCATCTCAGAAACTTGGCTAAAACCCCACATAAAAGACTCTGAAATTATACCACCAAATTACTCTATCATTAGAAAAGATAGATCCCACAAAAAAGGGGAGGAGTAGCACTCATATACTCATCCTCCTTATCAGTCACTCCCTATAATAAGCCTACCCCACCTTTTAATAACGCCAAACTACTCCTTGCAATACTTCATATTAACAAACATAAGCACATATGTATAGCTTCCCTCTACATCCCCCCAGGGGATAATATTTATACTCTTGAACACATCCTCTCCTGGCTCTCCACCAACATCAGTAATGAAACAATAATCCTAGGAGATGTGAATATTAACTGGGCTTCCATTCAATCTCCTACAAACCCACTTAACATCAACCTCTACAACTTTTCACAACTAATTAACTCTATAACACATCCCTCAAAAAACCTCTCCAGTGGCAGTATTTTGGACTGGATTCTAGTCTCACATCCTCAATACTTCTCTGACAGGGGTACTCTTCCGGATCCTCTTAGTGACCATCTTCCCATCTTTACATACCGACTCCATTCATCCTTACATTGTTCCCACAACTATATTACCGTATGTAACCAAAAAAACTTTAACACAACATCCTTCACTAACTTCCTAAAAGCTATAAACTGGAACTGTCTAAAAACATTACCTCTCGACAACGCAGTTGCTCACTTTAACACCTTATTCCTAAAAATTCTAGACTACCATGCTCCCATAAGGACAAAGAGAATAAAAACTAAAACAGCCGATTGGCTTACTAAAAACACACTAACTATTATGAGGCAAAGAGATAAAGCCTGGGCTCTTTACCTAAAAAATAGGTCCCCCCTCACCCTTCTTGAATACAAAACACTTCGAAATAAAGTAAAAAAACTCATAATTTCCGACCGACAAAACTTTTTCTCCACACTACAAAACAACAACAAAACTAACCCTCAGAAATTCTGGAAAGGTATCTCCACTCTCCTTAACCCCGGCAAACTGGACACCCCCTCCCCTTACCCAAATGCTACTGACACTGACTTGGCAACCCAATTTAACACTTTTTTCATTGACTCTATCTCTAAACTTACTTCATCTTTCTCTAATACCACCACAATCTCCACATCACCTCCTCCCTCCTCTACCATTACTCTTCCCTGTTCTTCCACCACTCCTTCACTCTCCCCCACTAACTCACAATCCTTCACCCCTTCTTCTACTATCACTCACCCCTCTCCATCTCCTTCCCCTACTTCCCACACTTCCCAGTGTCCTCCCTTCTCATTAAAACCAATTCCCACTTTTACTATAAAAAAACTCCTCCAGAAATTGAAGCCATGCTCCAATGCTCCAGATAATATCCCTGCTTATTTTCTCAGTCTAGCCGCTGAAGCAGTCACCTACCCCATTAGCATTCTAATTAACCGTTCAATCCAGGAATGCATAGTACCCAAAATTTGGAAAAAGGCCTTCATTATACCATTACATAAAGGAGGCAACAATAATAATGTTACCAACTTCCGTCCCATTGCTATCCTGTCTCCTATCTCTAAACTCTTAGAAAAATGCATACAACAACTTCTTCCACACCTCTTAGATAATCAGCTTCTAACACCCACACAACATGGATTCAGGCCAAATCACAGTACTATGACTGCCCTTCTCTCCTTCCTTGAAACTATTAATAAAGCCCGGGATTCTGGCCTTATTGTTTCCACCCTACTACTTGACCTTTCTAAAGCCTTCGATACTATCTCTCATAGCCTGCTTTTAACTAAACTCTCTAAACTTAACCTATCCCCTTCTTCCTTGAATTGGTTCTCCAGCTACTTATCTAACTGATATCAAGCAGTAAAATGGAAAAAGGCCACCTCCTCATTTCTTAATACCCCAACCGGAGTCCCCCCAAGGATCCATATTAGGTCCTCTTCTTTTTAATATATTTATAAATGATTTCCAGAACTCTATTCCTTTCTCAAATATCATCCAATATGCAGATGATTCAACTATCATCTGCTCTGCCACATCTACACCTGTACTCCTAAAACTTACTCAAGAAGCTTTTTCAACTACTGAGCAATGGATGAAAAGAAACCACCTTGTATTAAATGCCTCTAAAACCAAACTAATGGTATTTACTCCCTCTAAAACTACCTCATTCAACTTTAACTCCTTCACTATCACTAGCCAAAACAATATACCTCTGGAACTGGTATCAGAGACCAAATTACTTGGGGTCCAAATTGACAACCAGCTTAAATTCCATTCCCACTTACAACTAAACATCAAAAAGACCCATCAAAAACTAGGCATGCTCTACCGACAAAATAACTACCTTACCCCTGCCACTAAAGTAACTCTCAACTTCCTTTCTTATCCCCTCCCTTCTCTACGGAACTCCTCTTCTCACTAACCTACAATCCTCTCTTAAATCTCAACTTTCCTCCTGCTACAACAAAATTGCCAAATTTGCTACCAGCCAAAAGTCGTCCTCCCATCACTGCCCTTCTCTCCAAAAACTAAAATGGCTAGAACTACCAAATCAACTCATCTATACACAACTAACTCTTGCACATAAGCTCATTTTTAACCCCACCCTCTGTCCTTCCCTCTCTTCTACCCTTAAGATGTACCTTCCTGATCGAGTACTAAGGTCCAATAATCAAAATCTAATAGAAGTGTACAAACCATCCCGTCCACCAGGCAAAAATCTTCTATCTTATGGTTTAGCAAGTCTCTGGAACTCCCTACCACCTTCCATTCGTACCACTTCTAACCATTACTCTTTCAAAAAATCTCTTCACTCACACCTAATATCCCAATGGGAATGCTCCTGCTCTCTCCCCACATAACAAATGATATCAAACTCCTGTTCCATTCATTCTATGGAAAACAAACCCCTTTTTCACTCCATTCAATGCCTTAGATTCCTTCTTTCTCTCCTTCTCTCTTCTCTTTCGATCTTATTCTCATCTAAAACTTTCTCCTTCTATTCATCTCTCCATATACTTTTATTCCAGTACTTATATGCTAGTTGTAAATAATGCATCAGACTGTTGCTACTTATATGCGATTTGTAAACAATGAATCAGACTGTAACTATGAACTGTATGTTCCTAAGAAGAAATGCCTCTCAGCTGTACAATGCAATGTTCCATTGTCAGTCAGTTTTAACTCCAACCTCATCACTAGTGTGTATTACTTGCAATGTTTGCTGTATTAATTGTAAAGGTCTTGTTCAAAACTGCAACCCTTGTATAAATATAAACTTTAAACTATTGTAACCTAGAGTGCTACTGGAGCTTTTCTCCCCAGGACTCCATTGAAAAGGGGTTCAAATGGCCCAATGGACTATCCTGGTAAACCAACTGCAAATAAATAAATAAATAAATAAAATAAAAATCTGGATACAAAACAATCACCTGGCCCTGAACCCTAATAAAACCAAACTGATGATTTTTCCCCCTCTAGAAACTCCTCTATTAACAAAAACTCATTCTCTATACTCAGCCAGAACCACACCCCCATTGAAATTGTGTCAAATACTAAACGGCTCGGTGTTAACATTGATGAACACCAACAATTTGACACTCATATGCAAACCACCATCTAATAAAACACCAAAAACTAGGACTCCTGTACAGACACAACTGCTATCTCACCTCTCCACCAGAAAAACCCTTGCCTCCTCCTACCTTCTCCTCTCCATTATGTATGGTGCTCCTCTACTAACTAATCTCAAACTCGGCCTGCAATTCAAACTCGAATCTTGCCACAATAAAATCAGCAAATTTGCTACTAACTCAAAAAACTCATCCCATCACTGCCACTCTCTCCATACCCTGTAACGTCTCAAACTACCCAATCACCTAAGCCTTCTTAAACTTATCACTGCCCACAAGCTCATCATCAAACCTTCCTATTGCCCCTCTCTAGCTGCTAGCCTAACCCCCTACATTCCTAACCGCTCACTCAGATCAAAAAACCAAAACCTCCTACAAATCTACAAACCCTCATGACCCCCTGGCCACCTCCTGCTATCTTGCTCCATATCTAAACTATGGAACTCTTTACCTCCCTCTACGGAATACCCCTAACCACACCAGCTTCAAATCTCTCCTATTCTCACATCTTGCTTCAAAATGGACATGCCCATGCAACTCTCCTACATAAATCTCTCCCCTAACTATTCTAACTCCCACCCCTACCACACCCAATTCTCATACCACTACATTGCCTACCACTACTTTCCACTACCTACAAAGGACAGTCTCCTGCTGCATCGTGGCTAACCTTGTTAGATCTTCTTTTATATCTAAAACTGTGATTTTATTACATATAATATGTACTATAACTGTGTACTTACAAAACTTTCCACCACTGTTTTATCATCTGTATTTCCTTTCATGTATTATAAGTATTATGTGTCATATGTATTACACTGTATTCTCAGCTTGATGTAACTAATCACACTGCTTTGTATATATCTGTAATTTACTTGTTTGTTATTTGTCATTGGAGCTTTTCTCCCTGGGTGTCCACTGAAAATGGGCTCTTCTTGGCCCAGTGGACTTTCCCGGTCATAAAGCTGAAATAAATAAATAAATTGATAAATAGGCAAATAAATAAATAAATAAATAAATAAATAAATATTGTGATTCAACACTCCCTTTTGTCCCTTCCGAGTTATTATACCTGTAAATTCTGCGCCTTCCTTTCTCATGTGATGTGGCACTTATTTTGAAAACACACTTGTATTGATTTGAACACTGTGCATGTCTCTGAGGTACTTAAAAAACTTTATATCCTATTGTACTGTCTGCATGCTTCCTTTAAGGCTACATAAATTAAGCATCTCTACTGCCTGTTATATTGCAGCAAATGCAGAAAATCTACCAGTTTTATCGGCTTCATTACAACTGTCTCTAATTCAATATCTGAATTGTCTATGGTGTTCCTGATGGATCTTGTCAACTGCCTCTTTAAATGTATAACAGCTTTATTGTTTACTAAAAATGATTCTTCTCTTGCTGCTCTCTCGTATTGCTTGCTTATATTTAGTTTGTGATGTGACACCCCCAGGCCTCATTCCTCATTTGTTTGTGCTGTGGTTTTGCTGTGTTTCTCTAGGTTTCCAATATCCCATGTACAATTTACTTAGATAGTATATTTACCCATGCTTGCACTGTGCGGACATGTTTAAATCTTTGTTATTTTTTCACTAATCTGTTGTGTGCCTCTGTCTTTAATGCATTGCTGCAGTACAGAGTGGTCACAATTGACAGCCTCCTTCTGATCTAATAGAGGACTATGTGGTCAGAGAACTCATTTGCATTTATTTGTCACAACCTTTTTGTTGTGAATCCATTTGCACTATATCCAGTGTTCCATGTGTCTCCTGTTTATTTCATTTTTCCTTAGGGGTGGTTCCATATGTTTCCCAAAGACTGAGTTCAAACTGCCAAGTCAATACTTACAGCTTCTGTCTTGTTGCTAATCTTGTGAAGAGGACTTGATTCTACCTCCTTCAAGTATTCAGAAACCTTACCTTCCCCCTATGATTTGTTAAATTGTTAGTTAATGGTGGTTAGCATTGTTTTTAAGCCCTTAAAGAACTTGGCATTATGTTTGTTTTAAGTTTGTGGCTTTCTGATTTGTGTAGTTGTTTCACACAAATGTTTGGAATTAATGTAAATTATTGCTGGGTTAGCAGTTACTACTACCCTTTCACACTCTATCAGAGGTAGAGAGATAGAGAAACAGTACTAAATGGTTAGCAACTACCTGCAAACAATACAATAGCTCATTTTAAGGGGTGAGCTGTTTGTCTTCTTAAAGCCGTGATGACAATTTACTAAATGATGGGGAAAAAAATAAGTACATAATAGTAAAGCCTCTATGGTAATTCAAAATCTCATGGTACAAGTGAGTATAAAGTAGCATTAGATTACTAGCAATAACTTGCTTACAGCATCAGAAATAAGTCTTCTGGAGTAGATAAGAGTCAGTTACAAATCTAGATAACTAGAAGTCACCATAGCAGTGAGTAATATAACAATAATCACATGGCGATCGGTATGTTCAAACTAGCACTGTGGTAGCAGGTATGACCCCGGATATCTTTTTTGCCCAAAAAAGTTAAATGGTCATAGGTACAGCATCATTGCATACTGAGTAAAAGTTCATGCAGGCTATCAGGAATGGGTTTTCCTGGTCAAGTACCCACCTGAAAATGCATATTATGTGACATGGCTGAGCCAAAGAATGTACAGCAGATGGGGAAAGTGTTTAAGGAAGTGTGCTACCAGTGTGGTAAACATTCAGGAGAATGTGTTGCACATATGGTGATTATGAGAATGTGTAGCAGTTGTGGTTATTATGCAGGAGAATGTGAGGGTCAAAGTAAGTTTAGAGGATCTCAAAAGGGCTCTATCAGTGGCTTCACAATTGACAATAATTCCCAGCACTTCGCTGGAGCTGTATACATAACCACCAGATTGAAGGAGTATGCCTGCTTCATAGGTTCATAGGTTCATAGGTAGGTACTAGGCTATCGGCCCTGGGGCCTATATAAGCCTAGCCAAAAAAGTTCCCTGGCTTTCGCCACCCAAGAAAGTTATTTTCCTGCGCCCCTGTCTAGCAGAGCCACAGAAGTGATCTCCGGGGTGAATTTCCTATATCCCATCCAATTGTCAAGATTTTTCTTAAAGAAGGCCAATGAGGAGCTTTGCTTGACATGAATGGGTAGTCTGTTCCAGAGCATGGGAAGTCTCTGGGACAGGAATCTATCCCTCCAGCATGTTCTGTTTATTGTGGTGGCAAGGTTTAGGTCCCTGGAGCATGTGGCTTGGAGGGATTGGGATTTCTTTAAATGTACCATGTCCAGCAGATCTGGGTTTGACATGGCTTTGTATGTTAGGCAGAGGTCACATCTGAGTAGGCGATAAGCAATGGAGTAGATCTGGAGTTTTTTGAGATGGTCTGTGCATGGCATCTGTTTGAGGCCAGTAATCCTCTTAGTGAGGTATTTCTGTGGCCTTTCTAATTGTTGTAGATGTCTTGCATGGTACATGCCAAACGGGGCACTGTACTCTATAATGGGTCTGATGAGAGGAACAATGACCTCTTTTTTTCTGGAGGTGAACCCCTTTATGATGAGGTGTGCCATGAAGACGGATTTCCTGACTACTGTGGTGATGTGATTATCAAAGTAGAGACTACTGTCCACCTGTGTCCCAAGGTCTCTTATCACACTTTGTGGTGGTTCATGGGTACAGTGTTTTTATCAAAGGGGATGACAATGCACCACTTGGCATTGAGATTGAGGCCATGACTTTGACACCAATCATCAGTCTTAGTGAGGCCCCTTTGTAGAATGTCCACATCATTAGGCGATTCTATTATGGCAACTAGTTTGCAGTCATCTGCAAACTTCATTAGCCAAAGACCTGCTGTATTAGCCTGGGCGCCAAACAGGAGAGAACCCAGGACTTAGCCCTGTGGTACTCCACGTGTCACTAGTCTGAAGTTGGATTTGGAGTCAGCTACTTTAACTGTGTGGATTCTGTCAGTGAGCCAGTTGGCCTGACATCTTGTGACATAGGGATTTATGCCCAGTCTAGTGAATTTATTTATAATTGCAGAGTGGGGGGTGGTGTTGAAAGCCTTGGCGAGGCCAAGAAAGGCTGTGTGCACCACCTTACCCTCGTCCACGGCTCTGGTGACTACTTCAAAGAAGTCAATCAGGTTTAGGAGACATGACCTACCTTTTACAAACCCAAACTGAGTGGGTCCAGAGTTTGGAGGTTACCTCTGTTCTTGTTTATAAGCTCCAAGTTGATATGTTCCATGGCCTTGCAGACCAGGCTCATCAGGCTAATGGGTGGTAGTTCCCGGGGTCCGTGGTAGCACCCCCTTTGTGGAGTGGGATAACTGTCGTTGTGTGCCATTCAGTAGACACAAAGCCTGAAGTGAGGCTATGATTGAACATGGTACTTAGGTGGGGTGCCAGTTCTTTCTGTAGTTTGTGCAGAGCGCAGTCTGAGATGTTGTCAGGTCCCATGAATGCTGTGTTCTTGGCTTAGGAGAGTGCAGTCTTTACTTGTGCAGCCATGATTACAGGGGCTTTGCATTCTTCCGGTATAGTGATGGGCCCTTTGGGGGGTGGGGGGGGGGGTGAAGTTTGCACTGAACCTATCTGCCAGGATGTTGGCAATATCAGTTGGTTCCGTATATCTAGTGCCATTGTGTTATAGCTCAGAGCAGATCTGAGTGTTGCCATTGAGATTCTTGACATAGCTGTAGAATGCTTTGTGGTTGTCATTAGAATCAGCGGAGATTTTATTTTCATAACTAGCTTTGGAGGATTTTATGAGGGATCTCAGCTTCTTACTGAGGCTGACCAGGGAGTTCCTGCAATCAGGGGATTTTACTCTTTTTTTGCAACAGCTTCTTCCTTCTATTGTAGAGTTTGTTTATGGCAGGGGACCACCATAGTGGCTTCCTTTTTTTGGAGGATAGCGTCTTGGTTCTGTTGGGGATGGCACGATCCATGCACTCGTGTATGTGCTTATACAGTGCATTTGTATAGGATTCAGCAGTTGTACCTCTATATTCCAGGATCCAAAAAAAGGTTTATTCTTCTTTAGCACCTCGACCAAACCAGTCTTCAAGAAGTATACAATGCTAATGAAAAAACATTTCCCTTAAATACCCCACCTTAATCAAACAATTATAGCAACAACCAATTAATTAAATCAGATATTTCCAATTAATTTCACAATTAAGGCCATGAGAAGACAAAGTATTATACTTTAAAATAAATAAAGATTCCTTAAAAAGTAATTTATAACAAAAACTTTATCTAAAATAGTAGCTTGCAACAACTTATAATCACTTTTATGATAGGGCATAAAATGCATTGCAATAGAACTTTCCACTCTACATTTCTTTATATCTCTGACATGTTCTTGTAGTCGATATTTAAACATTCTTTTAGTCTCCCAATGTATATTAAATTACATGGACAGCGTAAAGCATAAATAACACCAGAAGTAGTACATGAAAAGCTAGCTAACTATCAACTACAAGGCACAGCTATGGGGGCACCTTTTGCCCCTACCTATGCAAATATTTTTATGGCCTTTTTTGAAAGGAGATATATCTATCATCATGCATTCTATAAAAAATATGTTGTGAAGTATTATAGATATATAGATGATCTTATTTTTATATGCCAACATGGCACTGATGAAGTTGAGAGTTTTATTAATGACCTACAGTGTAATAAATTTAATTTATCTTTTGATGGCTTGCAATCTGGACAGATAGTTGATTTTCTTGACGTACATTTGATGGGTACTAGCACTGGTCAAATTTCTACTTCAGTGTTTAGAAAATTTCATGATGGGGGGCAGTTTTTGCATGGCTCTAGTTTCCATCCCAGCCATTTAATTAATTCCCTGCCTTATGGGGAATTATAACGTTTATGTAGAATTTGTAGCATACAACTGATTTATTTGAAGCTATCACATTGACTACTCAGATGTTTTTGAATAGGGGGTATTCTTTATTTACTATACAGGATGCTTTGGATAAAATTAGTGCAAATTATCCTGTAAATGCTAAAAAGTTAAAGATAAAAAATGTATGTATTATAAAAAGGAGACTTGTCCTCAAAATAAGTTTTATATAGTTATGTTATATAACATCTTGAGTGAACAGATGCAAGAACAAATTAGATATTATTGGAAATTTCTATTAAGGGATGGGAAGCTAAATAAGTTCCTTAATGGGTTTTCTGTCTTTTCTTATAAGAGAGGTGTCAGTATAGCAGATAAACTTATTAAATCATATTTCATTGCCTCCGCAGAATGTTTACAAAATAATCCCTTACCTAAGGGTAGTTTTCCTTTTGGGAAGTGCAATATTTGTGATTTACTTATTCAAACATTTTATAAATTGGGTAATAAAAATGTTACTGTGTTAGCTAGTTTTTCATGTACTACTTCTGGTGTTATTTATGCTTTACGCTTTCCATGTAATTTAATATACATTGGGGAGACTAAAAGAATGTTTAAACATCGACTACAAGAACATGTCAGAGATATAAAGAAATGTAGAGTGGAAAGTTCTATTGCAATGCATTTTATGCCGTATCATAAAAGTGATTATAAGTTGTTGCAAGTTACTATTTTAGATAAAGTTTTTGTTAAATTAGGTGATGATGAAATGTTAAAGAATAAATTACTTTTTAAGGAATTTATTTATTTTAAAGTATAATACTTTGTCTCCTCATTGTCTTAATTGTGAAATTAATTGGAAATATCTGATTTAATTAATTGGTTGCTGGTATAATTGTTTGATTAAGGTGGGGTATTTAAGGGGAATGTTTTTTCATTAGCATTGTATACTTCTTGAAGACTGGTTTGTTCGAGGCACTAAAGAAGAATAAACCTTTTTTGGATCCTGGTTCCTGTTTGTTTGTGGTTTTCTATCTTCGTATTTTGCTAATTGGTGGTTTTGCATTCATGGCGATGGATCCTTCTTTCAATATTCCCTGTATTTTTAGAGAAGACATTTCTTTACCTGGTGGTTCAGGTTTACAGACGAATTCTCAACGGACTATGGATAGTTTTCTTGCAAAGCCCTCTGCAGGTAATGGTCAGACTTCTCCCTGCAATACTGTGTTAAATCCTGCTTGTTCCAGTATTCCATGTAATAATGGCTCTAATTCTGGTGTTGGGGGAGATAACATGCCAAGTTTTATGAATCGTTTGATTCAGGATAGGACATATAGAATAAATAATCCATTTTTGTCTGTGGGGGGAACCAAGATTGGTTCTCTTCCTGTTGATACACAAACTATACTAGATAAACTTGAGCATTTACTGAATAAAGAGACTAAATGTTATTTTAATATTCTTAGTCTACAATGTTATATTGATCTAGATATCTCCCCCAGGGTCTTCGTGCTTTCAAATCACCCTCTACACTATTTGATGTCACTGATGGCATGGAGAAGGTGTTTAGAGATCGGTGGTTAAATGCTGCACATAAATGTGTGATGGAGTGGGTGATGATTTTGATTGAACGAGACTGTATTAAACAAAAGAAACTGAAAGAACAAATTAAACAGGTTCACTTAGAGCTTACTCAAAAGGTGGGGGCTATGCAGACTGACAATTTGTTGGTGACTATAAATGATAAACTTAAAAAGTTGGAATCAGATATTGTTGAACAAAAACTATGAAAATTCATAGAGATGTCCATGATTACAATGGAGGGTGGGCCTTTCTTTGGAACACCAATCACAAAGCGCTAAAGATGGGTTCCTTTAATCGTCAGAAGGGAGGCTTTAAAAAAGAATGTTACAGTTTCATTTGCCTCGTCTGAAGGTTCATCTTTTACTATGGATTTGGAGAATGAATCCAGGTCTTTTCCATCCTTACCTCCAGCCCAACAACCTGAGGAATTTCAACAACATTTTCGGAAACAACAGGGAGAAGAAGAAAGAAATTTCAATTGGAAAAGAGGATATGCTGTGCCTGTGTCGGCAGGTGAAGGACAATTTAAGCAGAACTACAAACGTAGTAAATGGCAGTAATGTTGCCACCATACCTACACCATCTCAGGTTGTAAATTTATCTGGTTGTTTGACTAATGAACAGGTTGGGGTTTTAAATTTGGGCTTAAAGTTCTTCCCCACTGTTTTACCATCTTGGCATACTCTTCAACAAGAACTTTTTAGATTATCACGTAAGTTACAATTGAAATGTCACTTTGATTATAATGGGAATGATACTAATGAAAGTTTGACTGATGAGTATTTTTCCTGTAATTCTGAGAATTTGTCTTTTGTTGAAAATGTAGGTGATGTTAGTTTTAATGTATATTGTGTATTAAGCACATCTAGTATTAATTACAAGAGTGATTTTATACCAGTTTTTAACAATGAAAGTGTTAAAAATTTTATGGCCATGGTTTGTTTTGCAATAGAACAGATTTATGGGGATTTTTGCCAGTATAAATCTTGGGTATGTTATAATTTAACCAAATGTGAATGGACAGCATTAAAAGATTTGGAACAAAATAAACATTTGATTGAGAAGCCATCAGATAAAGGTAATACAATTGTGATTTTACACTATAGGCAATATTTGGAAATGTGTTATATGCATTTACATGATACAGATGTTTATAAAGTTGTCAATATTCAAACTTATTATGGGGCACTTTAGGAATATCTGATATTGTTAGATAAAGGTCAACGTTTAGGATATTTTACTAAGGAAGATGTGAATAAAAAGGTGAACATAAAGAAATGTACTATGGCAACTTTTTACTGATTGCCTAAGTTACATAAGTTACAACAAAGTGGGGCTATTCCATCTGGTAGGCCCATAGTTGCTACTACAAATTATTTTTTGCACAATATTGGTATTGTTATACATACATTTCTTCTGCCATATGTTAAGCAGTTAGATTCCTACATTAGGGATACTTTTGATTTTCTTAATAAAATTTCTGTACTTAATTGGAATTCAAATATGTATTGGGTAACCTTGGATGTAAGAAGTTTATATACAAGTATCAAACACAGGGATGGCATTAGTGCCTTACAATCTATGTTAGAAGAATGCCCATTATCAAGTTATCTCATTGAATGGGTAGAATTTAGTTTGAATAATAATTATTTTTCTTTTAATAATCAGATTTTTCATCAACTACAAGGCACAGCTATGGGGACACCTTTTGCCCCTACCTATGCAAATATTTTTATGGCCTTTTTTGAAAGGAGATATATCTATCATCATGCATTCTATAAAAAATATGTTGTGAAGTATTATAGATATATAGATGATCTTATTTTATATGCCAACATGGCATTGATGAAGTTGAGAGTTTTATTAATGACCTACAGTGTAATGAATTTAATTTATCTTTTGATGGCTTGCAATCTGGACAGATAGTTGATTTTCTTGATGTACATTTGATGGGTGCTAGCACTGGTCAAATTTCTACTTCAGTGTTTAGAAAATTTCATGATGGGGGGCAGTTTTTGCATGGTTCTAGTTTCCATCCCAGTCATTTAATTGATTCCCTGCCTTATGGGGAATTATTATGTTTATGTAGAATTTGTAACAATACAACTGATTTATTTAAAGCTATCACATCAGCTACTCAGATATTTTTAAATAGGGGGTATTCTTTATTTACTATACAGGATGCTTTGGATAAAATTAGTGCAAATTATCCTGTAAATGCTACCAGTCAATTAGTGTTGTTCATCAGAAGCATCTGTGTTCCGCATGCATCTAATCTGAATCTAAGACTGCACCACACATTGCTATGTCTTTTTTATTGCCTTTATCCAAATAAGTTGAAATGTTAGCCAGACATACCATACACAGATAGGAAATGCATCCATTGTTAACTATAAGGAATGTCTTGTAAACTCTCAATTTTGGATGTATTAAACAAAATAACTATTTTATTGTCTTGAGCATCTAAATTCCTTTTTTTAACATGATACCTTCATTAAATCACTCTAATGATTGGTAAAAATTTGTAGGAATTATGATGCAACATAGTTTTAAAGAGCAGTCACGCAAATCTCTTTTTTTCACCCTCAAATTTTTCTGCATTATTTATTTCCTAGCATCACTGTAGTTGATTATTATTCCTTAATTTGTTTGAACTCCCAAAATACCTGGTGGAGAAAGGTCTTGGCTACATGCTTTTGTAGTCAAGGTTTTCATTATTCTGATGTACTTTTACATGGGTAAAGAGGGCCGCATGATGAGAAGGTCATGTACAGAGATCCTCTCCATCAACTTACAATGTAAGTCTTGAGATAAACTACTTTTTGACTGACAGCAGCAGAATTCCATCTTCAATTACTTTGCTCCCTCTGAATTTTATCAGTGACCATCTCTGACACAGTATTTTATGGAACATTTGAATGTTAGGCCTGAAAGAGTAGGAGTAGGCTGAATAAATTATTTCTTGTAACTCAGTTACAATTTCGTACTAAGTGTGAGAAAATGTAGCAATTATGACTACTACATTATATTCAGGCAGAGCAGGTTTGTGTTGTAGTCAAACTGACTTCATATGTCTTTGGTCTAGGCAATCTGAGTACAGCAAAAAAAAAGGGATTATTTAAGATCACTCTGCACTCCACTGTGAATTTTCCCCGAGGCTATGTGACCATGGAGTTCATATGTTTATCTTTGGGGGGAGGTGATGGTAAAGGACAGCTTGTCTCCATTTGAAAAATAAAACACTTGTTTTGAGCTGTTCAGTTACTTTGCATGTGACACGCAACTTTTGAGCTTGTTGGATCAAAGATGCATAATTTGAGCAATCAGGAGTTGAGATTTCATAGTAGAAGCATTTTACTTACCCTCTAGCTAAAATCTGGGCCTTTGATATAACCTTCCTTTCCCTTCATTACTGACTTCTCTCACCAAATACTGCCTTTATAATATGATTGGGGTGTGTGTGTGGGGGGGTGGCATGATCTTTACAGCAGAGATGCAATGTACAGGGTTTAATTCTGACTTCTGGTTATTAACTAATCTTTTGCAATAGTCAGCAAACTAATAGCCTAGTACATGCCCAGGAACCTGTAGCTGATTCTGTGACCAATATCATAATAAACTGTCATACAATCTTACATAAAACAGTACGTAGAGAGATTGCAAAATAGAATGCTGATTGAAACTAGGAGAGTAATATGGAAATATTTTTTCTGTGTGGCATTATTATCGTTTGATTAAAGATGCTGGCAAGTGTGTATATGATATAACAGATACAAAACAACTAGAAGAAAGAAAATGCAATATTACCAAAAATATATATAATATGGAATAATTCTTAAATAGTGTTTTGTCTGCAGACAATACCTTTGGTGATCAATGAAATAAAAGTAAAAGTACTTTTCCAAGTGAAAGACTTGGCATTTATGGGGAGCTGTCCTTTAAGTTTATGTGTGGTTCTGTGAAACTGAATTTTTTTAATCTTATGTAAAATGTTGTGCTTTATTATTAGAAAAAGCAATACTCAGTAATTTAAATATCCTTATTTTGTTCTTTTTCATTTTATGTTCATCTCTATCTTTCATCTGACATTCTTTTTTGCTATTTAATGTTATACTACTGTGCTTAATTTACTATTTTATGTTTCTTCAGCAAAAAAATAGTGGTATGATTTTTCAAGAATTTTGTTTAGGCTGAAATGTAGCACTTTGTTCAATGCTTGCCTATAGAGGAGCAGCTAGTTGGGGGAGAAGGGTACAGTTGTGCAATCTAGTTTATTTATTTATATTTATTATATTTATTTACCTGGGTAGTGCATTTATCAGTACTAACCAATTTCAGGCTCAACTTGGGGGAAATACAAAACATTTCACAAACAAAAACATACAGAAATGTAAGCAATAACAGAACATTTTTGACCAGTTATATAGAAAAAAAAGAGTGTATATGCATTCCAGTGAGCAAGCACAGTGCAATTCACAATCAAGCAGTGCGTAATGTACAATATATATATATATTAGTTTCTAAAGCAGGTCAATTTTCAGTGAATACTGAGAGAGAAGAAGAGACTTGGAAAGGAAATACATTAGGTGATGCGTCTTGTGTTGAAGATGGAGCATTTGGCTTGGGTGAAGAAGTGCTTTTCAAGTTGCATTCTGAATTTGGAATAAGTGCGATTTCCTTAACGTTGATTGGAAGAGCTTGCTATGCAGTAAGTACCTGAGAGGCGAAAACATATGCAGTGCTGTGGAGTTTGGTTCGAGGGATAATGAGAGATGGAGTATCTTGTGAGTAGTGTGCCAGATTGTACGAGGAGGTTTCTTCATGAAGTCTAGCTGCATGGGAAGTACATGTGTGCAGCTGGAGTAGTTTGTAGAGTAGGAATCCTAAAAGTAGGTTAGAGCTTTGTTTTATGTGTAGCCATTGGGATTTTTCTAGGGTGATACAGTGATGCTCACAGAAATTGAGTTTGTAATGGCTCAGTAGATGCTGTTAGAGATGCTCTGGAGAGTGATAATGTTTTTCTTAAATTGAGAAGCAAAAACTGTGAACCGTTATTCAAGCTGAGATAGGAGACCACCTTTGCCAATGGCTACTCTGGCTGGTTGGGATAGAAAATGGGAGATTATTTTGGCCCAGAAGAAGAGAGTTTATTTTGGCTCTTACTTTGTCTATGTAGAAATGGAAGTTTAGTGACTGATCAAGCCACAGTCCTAGGTATTTAAAGGTGGAGGTTGTCTCTATGGCATGGCTGTGTAGGTCAAAGATAGTTAAAGAGTCAGGTGTTTAGTGAATTTTCTGTGGAATTCCAAAAAGCATAGTTTTGGTCTTGGTGAGGTTTAGAAGTAGCTTATGGTTTAAGACCCATTGGTGGTGCTCATATAAGTTTGATGGAGTTGGCAGTGAATGTTGGTATGAGAATGACCTGATCAGTAAATGACTAGGACATCAGCACAGAGGATAAATGGGAGGTAGGGGAGGTCACAAGGAAGTTTGTTAATGAATGTGGAGAAAATGAGTGGGGGAAAGAATGGATCCTTGTGGTGCACCTTTGGTAATAGGTGCAATCCTGTTTTAACTTT
>NC_056739.1:372497987-372647987 GCF_019279795.1 Protopterus annectens | reverse complement strand
ACATAACTTTCACCATATTTATGTATAGTCAACTACAAGAAATAATTAGAAATAGGGCTTCACTGAAAGAGAATAGTACAAAACGTACCATGCCATACAATAGGGGGAAGGGCAACATTTATTTTGAAAAAAGTAGCTCTGTCAATATATTGCTTAGTATTTTCCTTTAACTGATATTGAATCGAACTCTATTTTCCAGACAGTGGAGGAAATGTTGTTGTTCATACCTCTCAACATCTTAATGCTAGAGATCTGGACAAAGCCTAGAATAATGGGGGGACAAAGGCCCAAAAATAGGGACAGATTTTAAATATTGCTCTTATAAACATAGAAAGCTATTAGAATAAGCGGATTTATGTTAGCATGCATTTTTCCAAAGGATATGAAGTCGGAAACTCAAATATATGTGATTATTTGGTCATTTTTAGTGACTTTAGTCCTCTGTGATTTGTCAGAAAACCACAGATTTTATCATGAATAGACCAAATATTTGAGGCAAAAATCTAGACATTCTGCGAAAATCTGTACAGTTTAGAGGTATGTTTCTATTTTGCTTGTTAAAATGTAGTTTAAATAATAAGATTAAATTATATATTTTCCTGTAATGTTTTTAAGGAATGATTGGTATTCTGTTGCTTTTTCCAGTGCCTGGTAGGCAGTAACCAGGATTACAGGTTAAACCTTGCTGCATTGATGTACACACTATGACCTTGAGTGTACTTCAGAAAATGAAATTATGTCTCTGCCCTATGTCATCTTTTGTAATATTGCTGTAAAAGCACAATCTCATCATCTGCAAAGTAGTACACCTATAGTGGGATTTTCTCATAAATGAGATGTAAAAATACTGCTCTGAGTTAACTAAACCTGATTTACTAACAGTTGTCTAGAGGTAAAAATCATCGATCAGATTTAAAGTATTTTGACTTGTAATGATTTTCTTCATGATCAAAAGCAATCAGTACAGTTTTATTGGACATCACTGCTTTCAAAGAGAGGTCCATCATGGTGTTAGAAACCCAAAATACTTGGAGAAATTAAAAAAGGGACATTTCTGTTTTTATGGCAATCATCTAGCTAAATTTCATATGTGTCTTTTTAATTTCAGAAGGTTGCTATTAAATTGTCAGACATTGATTTCACAAGGTTTCTAACCTATGCAAGATTCTGGCATATTCTCTGTCTCTTTGCTTTTATGACTTTAGCATTCTTTAATTGTTCGTTTTTAAACTCTAGAATGTATGAAATATAGAAATGCAACTAAAAAAAAAAGAATGAAATGCAGCGGCAATTGATGTATTTGCTTTAGTAAGCTTTCCTTGAAGTTCAAGGTGACATTGCAAAAACTTAAATGCTAACAGGTTCCCTATTAGAAGACTTAAGATGCATTCTTTCGAATGAGTCTTGGTCGAACTCAAAAGCCTGAAACAGCAAAATATCGAAGCGGCTTTTAAGCAAATTCTTTCCATGGGAAAGAATTTGCTTGGCTGCTTCGTTACTCTGCCATTTTCGGCACTGTAGTGCGGACTCGGACTTGGTATATTTAAGTAGGGGGGTGTGGGCAGTGCAGCCCCCACATCGGAGGGTGTGGTGGGCAAAGCCCCCCACTTAATGTAATGTTTAAAGTATTTTTTTTTTTGTTGGAACAGCGATTTTTTTCCCTAGGAAAACAAATAACTGTTCTGATAGTGCAAAATTGTAAGCTTTCGCTTACATAGGGTCGATTAATCACCATTCGCTTTTTTAAGCATTCAGTGATCTAATACAGACCCTGCTAACGTGATATGTTTAGGAATACTGCAACTAGTTTGTTTCATCTCTAAGATGCAACGGAGTTATTGGACATTATCACTTACACGGGAATGTGTGCATTTTAAAATATTAATGTTCACATATGCAAAAGATTACAATTAAAATCAAGTTGTGACAGAAGAATGCATTCCAATGCATATGCTGGACTAGGATAACACCACAAATGAAACTGTTGACCTTCCTCAGTATACAGTCTCACATGAAAAAGGCCACTCGTGACATCATCTTAGTACAAATACCATGCCATGCTGTATGGTTTTATCAAGTGAGCTCAGTCAGAAAGCAGAAGCTTACTGTTTGGTAGACAGGGAAGAGGCTCTGCCTGCACCATATTCTAACCATTTAATTAGTGGCTTACACACTGGGGTGCTTTTTCAAGAGGGATACAACTGATCAAACTTCCCCATCTCAGATGAAGATAGGCATTTTTGGCCATTGTGTGCCTGCATCCTGGTAGATGCAATGGATCATAGCCACAGGAATGACTAATGGTAGGCACACCAACCTGCTAAGCAGCTGGGGATCCTGGTTGTGTGTGTCTTTGTCTGTCAAGCATGCATTTATGTGCACACAACTCCCACTTCACATGCATGAACATATACATAAATACAGAGCATAATCTACCCACCTGCCCTGACAGCACTGCATCCATGACTGGTTCTTACCCCTCACTATACTATATGCAGGTAGGAGAGTGAGTAAACTCATCAATCATTCAAGACGGACAGCAAAGGTGTTTGAAAATACAGCTAAATGGTAACTTAATCAGAAACCAAAAAAATAAAACGAACAGTCTCACAATGTATACTACAAACTATCAAACTTATTTTACCTGGAGTGATTCTTAACAAATGCTTCATAAATATTTTAGTAAGATTGCATACATTATACCTCAGTAACTTCAACATAGGGATAGTGTGAGAAAACATTCATAACCTTTAATGAATGCAACACTGCACACTGATGTCAGTAAGAGGAAATATTTAATCAAAAGTTCCAGTGATGTCAGTCTGAGATAATTAAAATTTTATACAGGAATTCATTCAAAAGCACCATATACGCTGATCATACTGAAGTAAGAAATGTTGCCTATAGGCAGGGCTTAATGTATGTAGAGCCTTATAAGTTAGAGCACAAAACTTAAATGTAATGCACTAGTGGTCCAGAAAGTCGATGTCACCCAGCCAGGACTGACTTTTTTTTCTGTTTTACCAGTCAGTTTGGATTTGATAGACCAGATTTCAGTAGAGCAGATTTTATCTAAGCAGCTTTTTATTCTGCAGCATGGACCCTGTACAATGCATAAAGCTAATACTAGAGTTACTAAACACTAACCTCAGGATGTATCAGTGGTTGTTGTGGCCAATGTTCTAATGTTAACTGTTGAAAGTGTAGTGAATGCCTTAGCTTATTGCACAGTAAAATGCACTTTTGTTCTTCACCCTGACATCTGTGTGCTATTTTGTCCTAGTTTATTCACAATGGACTTTGGTCATTATTGAACTTAGGCTTGACCAGCTGGGTATGTGACATCTGGATTTCAGAGAAATGTCCAAAACAGAGGATATACAGAACTCATTATTATATCTAGAAATAATGTGGTTCGTCTCTTGCTTGCTAATGCTCTTCATCAATGGCAGAATGAGTTAAAGCTACGATCTTCTGCACAACAGATGACTAGCAATATGTCCTAAAACACTGCACATAACTGATCATTTCAATAGCCCCACAGAGACTGTAAAATCTTTTAGAGATCTATTGATTTGGATTGACCAATCCCTCAGTTTTCAGTAACACATTGAAAAACTATAAATTCTAGATGTTATACCTTGGAAAGTAATTTTCTTCATCTTTAATTTGTGGTTTCAGAGAGCTGTCTTCTGCTTTCCTGCACATGTAACCAAACTACTACCATCTGTGCTCTTTGACCTTCTCTGCAACTTAGGTTACTTTGGCTTCTGCTTAGTCCTCATCTCTTTGTTTGAATCATAACGTACATCCTGCCACATGTCTTAGGCACTTCATTTCCTTCACCTCAAAAGGTAAGAGCTGAACCCTGATGCATACCCGTTCCTACAGGAAGCTCATCTTTAAGTTCATACTTGTGTTATTGAGTCCTTGTGCAGTAATTCTGCCATTGTTTCCAGGACTTCATACTATGGCTGGGCTATCCAAATCAGCTTTCTTGGGGACTTGTCATATGCTTTCTTGAAGTCTATGAATGCCTAGTTTGATGCTTTCTTCATCTGCAGCATTTTCTCCACTATCTGAATCACTGCAAACATCAGGTTGGTTGTGTTGCATCCCCACCTGTCTCTAGACTGGTCAGCTCCCATTTTTCTATTTGCTACTTTGTGTATTTGTCTATTATTTACCTTCTGCAGTGCTTTTATACACTGTTTCAGAAGTATGACAACTCTGCACTGCCCACAGTTGTGAAAGTACCCTTTATTCTTGAATGCATATTATATAGTCATCTGGAATATGTCTTTTTGTCCTCATTATTAGACCCCCTCAGGACTCTTTTCTTCCCTAGATCAGCCAACATCTTGATCTTATCTGCCGTGACTTCATCTGACACTGCTCCTTTCCCTGACTTCATTTTCCTTAGTGCTGTTCTTACCTCTTCTGGGGTACTTTCTTTTTCATTTACTGTAGGTTATACACGGGGCATTAGGCTATACATGGAGCATTATAGTTTCTGTGGGGTTTTCTTAATTCAAAAGCTGTTGGAAGCACTCCTTCCATCTGCTTTTGATATCCACTGGATGGTGAGCAGATTATTGCTGGTGTCTCTTATGAATGGTCTCTTCACAATCTTTTCTTTGGGCCATCTGCTGACTTTCAAGAATCTTCTAGACTTTCTCTGATGTCTTTGCTTTCTTTGCCATGCTGACTGCTCTCTTTGCCTCTTTGCTCACCAATCAGTATTTCTTCTTAGTCTAGTCTATATTTTCTATCTACCACTTCTTAAGGTACTCCTTCTTTCTTTCTTTTGATCATTTCTTGGACTTTTGTATTCACCCACCAGCTTTCCTTATGTACCTTATTACAATACCTGGCTTGCCCACATATCTGTTCTATAGTCACATGCATGTTATTTGGAGAAACTGATATTCTTCCTTGACTCCTCCCATTTCCTGTTCTTCCTGAGATATTATTGGCCTGATTATTTCCTTCATCTGCTATGCTTCAGTCATTGACCACATCTTAATTGCAGTGTCTGTTGATCTTAGAACTTTCTCTGACTTCTGCTTCCAGCTAATTGCGGCAACCAGTAATTTACACTGGTGGTTGACAGTATCACTGGGGATGACTTTGTAATCTCTAATTCTACTCTAGTGCCCTTTCCTTATTCAGAGGATCTCTACCTCAGTTGTATGCTGGCCACTCTTGTATGTGATCTTGTGATAGTCTCTCAGGGTGAACCATGAGCTGACCACCATCAAACCATTTGCCTGAGAGGAATACAGAATGGCATCTCCTTTTTTATTCCTATTGCCCAACCCATGTGGACCCAGGCAGCCATCATACCTGCTATTGCTTCCTGAGTCACTGTCTTCCCTTACCATGACAAATCTGCTGTGAGGTATAGACTGAGATTATGAATATTTTATACTAGAGCCTGTCTCAAATTTTGATGACATCCTTCACTGTCTTCAGTAGACTCTCTCTCATCAAAATCCCCACACTATTTCTAGTCTGTCCCCACATTCAGTAATAGACTCTGGATCCCAAACCAAGTGACTTTGCAGCAGTGCCCTTCCATCTTGTCTCCTGGATATGGATACACAGTCTTCTTTTTATAATTATGCTGTATGCTAATTACATTGTCAGGGAACTTATACCCAGTGTAGCAATCCTTAGTTCACTTTGGAAGATTGGTCTTTTTCCTTCTTTTCTGGATGTCGTGTGATTATTTAGTACAGGATATTTTGTTTTTCAGATTTAGAATCTTTACATGTATTGAATTTGAGTAACCATATGAAAACTAGTAACTGAATCTGTAATTTTGGATTTTAAAGGGCTTGCTTCTCCTGTGGGATACTGAAATATAACACAAGTATTTATTCATGGTTGCAGTTTACTCAGTACCAGTTACAAGTTATTGGTAGCAGCTTCTTACTCAAACTTGTTTTGAAATCTTTATGTTACCTGTTGTGATACCAAGTAATATGACTTCTAATACAAAAATATCAGAAGGTTGTTTATGACCTCATTTCTATTGATGTTTCTGCCATTATTAAGACTAATTTAACTTTCATATGAACCTTTAATATGTGTTTTAAAGATTATGTGCAAAGGTTCGCGAACCTCAGCCATGTGCCAGCAACTGGTCACCTGCTGCAATGAATACATTTTGTTCTCAGAAAGAGTGAAAACTACGTAAATGTATTTTTCATTTTTAATGAAAGTAAAGAACCTGCTTCTTTCTTGTGCTCGTGGAATGCAAGCAGAGAAATCTTGCACAATCATGCATCACCACTCTTCACTGATAATACAATACAGGAGCAGGGACAAATGAGCAAATATCTATAGTCAACAAATTGAATGTATCATAGTATATACTAGAGTAATCAACCTTAGCTTTGATTTGCATTGGCAAGTTTGTGAAAATGGTAAGAAAGAAGAAAAATGACACCTTGGCATGATGCACTTACGAAAGAATTTGCTGTACTTCATCTCTATATAATTAAAATAATGCTACTTGCCTAAGGCAGTTTTTTTAGAACCACAATCATGTTTTCCTTGGCTTTTGTGGGCCATTTTAAGTGAAGCCATCCTTGTATTACTATTAGTAACTATTTTAATTCTTCATTGTATTTTATTTTGTTTTATTTTTATGTTGATCACTGAAGAAATAGGTTGGAAATAGAAGAATGAATAAGATTCCTCTTCTGTGGCACAGTACAATGAACTTAAGAATGAACATGGATCACTGAAAAAATGGCTGCTGAAGCTAGAATTCTGATTTTCTTGTGCAGAAAAGGGGTATGTGGTTTACATACTTCTCACTCATATCTAAGTCTCGATGCATTGTGGTCATTAGCGATACAAGATGTGAGCTGTGTGTTATTAAAGTGCCTTCATACTATCTGCATGTTTGAAGTTTTGCCCAGCACAGCAGGAGATGTCAGCAACAGCATCTGCGTGCTTGGTGGTAACATATATAATGCACCAAGTGCCATGCATCTGTGTGTGCTTATTATGTATTATTGCACTGTGGAATGAATGTTATGGATAAATATATGCATAAAAGTCTGAGTATCTGTCACTCACCTTACAGGAAGCCTAGCAGAGGGTGAGGACCTTGTGTTTGTCAATGAGAATTGGACACTATCTGCTTAACTGCTGTCCTGAGAAAACTGCTCACAAAGGCTCTGATATGAGGACAAATATTCCAAATGGCCCAAAACAATAAGAGTGAAAGGACAGCTGCAGGGCAAGCAGGTGATAGATAGCACACTAATACAGTTCTGGCTGACCAGTGAGGATATATTATGGAAGGAAAAGACCGAGCAGGCAGAATCTGGTGAAAAAATTAGAGCTAGAAAAGGCTGCGAGCTTTTAATGTAACAACATCCAGGAGGAACTGAATGGAATACACTCCTTTTTGGAGAAGGCAATGCTATCTTGGCTGTTAGATGGTGAGTATTCAAGGAGAAGAGATCTAGGGAGGAAAAGTGGGGAAGTCAAGGAAGAATGAATAGGAAGAATATGGCTATTATACTGCTAATGGGCCACACAGCTGTCTTCATACAGTGGGGGGATCCAGGATCTATTAGTAAGGTAGAATATGGCTATTATACTGCTAATGGGCCACACAGCTGTCTTCAGAGAGTGGGGGGATCCAGGATCTATTAGTAAGGTAGAATATGGCTATTATACTGCTAATGGGCCACACAGCTGTCTTCAGAGAGTGGGGGGATCCAGGATCTATTAGTAAGGGTGAAGATGGCTATTATACTGCTAATGGGCCACACAGCTGTCTTCAGAGAGTGGGGGGATCCAGGATCTATTAGTAAGGTAGAATATGGCTATGACACTGCTAATGGGCCACACAGCTGTTTTCGGGGAGTTAGGGGCATTTAGGATCTATTAGTATAGGTCGAATATGCTATAACACTGCTAATTTGCCACACAGCTGTCTCCAGGGAGTTGGGGGGGGGGGTCTAGGATGTATTAGAAAGGTAGAATATGGCTGTCACACCACTAATGGGCCGCACAGCTGTCTTGAGGGGGTGGGGCCATCTAGAATCTATTAGCAAGGTAGAATATGGCTACAACACCAATAATGGACCGCATAGGTATCTTCTATTAGCAAGGTAGAATATGGCTATGTTACTATTAATGTGCCACACAGCTGTTTTCAGGGAGTGGGGGACAGATCTAGGATCTATTACTAAGTTAGAATATGGCTATGACACTGCTCATGGGTCACACAGCTGTCTTCAGGTACTGGGGGACAGATCTAGGATCTATTAGCAATGTAGAATATGGTTACGACCCCGCTAATGGGCTAGACAGCTGTCTTTAAGGAGTGGGGGTTCTATGATCTATTAGCAAGGTAGTATATGGCTATGACACCACTAAAGGGTCACATAGCTGTGTTCAGAGAGTGGGGGGATCTAGGATCTATTAGCTAGGTAGATAATGGCCGACACCTTAATAGGCCACACAGCTGTCTTCGGGAGTGGAAGGGGAACTAGAATCTGTTAGCAAGGTATAATATGGCTATGGCACCACTAATGGACCACACAGCTGTATTCAGGGAGTGGGGGGGATCTAGGATCTATTAGCTAGGTAGATAATGGCTATGACACCATTAATGGGCCACACAGCTGTCTTCAGGTGCTGGAAGGGGATCTAGAATCTGTTAGCAAGGTACAGTATGGCTATGACACCACTAATGGATTACACAGCTGTATTCAGGGAGGGAGGGGGATCTAGGACCTATTGACAAGTTATAATATGGCTATGACACCACTAATGGACCACACAGCTGTCTTCAGGGGATAGGGGTGGGGATCTAGGATCTATTAGCAATGTAGACTATGGCTATAACACAGCTAATGGGTCACACGGCTGTCTTCAGGGAGTGTGGGATCTAGAATTTGTTAGCAAAGTAGAATATGGATATGACACTGCTAATGGGTCACACAGGTGTTTTCAGGGAGTAGGGGAGTCTAGGATCTATTAGCTAGGCAGAATATGGCTATGACACCACTAGTGGGCCAAACAGCTGTCTTCAGGGGGTGGAAGGAGATCTCAAATCTTTTAGCAAGGTAGAATGTGGCTATGACACCACTAATGTGCAACACAGCTGTCTTCAGGGAATGGGGGGTTCTAGGATCTATTAGCTAGATAAAATATGACTATGACACCATTAATGGGCCACGCAGCTGTCTTCATGAGTGGGGGAATCTAAGGTTTATTAGCAAGGTGGAATATGGCTATGGCACTGCTAATGGGCCACACAGCTGTCTTCAGGGAGTGGTGGGATCTAGGCTCTATTAGCAAGGTAGAATATGGCTATGACACCGCTGATGGGCTGTTAGCAAGAGAATCTTTCAGTTTGGAAAAGATGACAGTAATACACTTTATAACTAGTAAATAAATATACACATACATATAAAATATTCCTTAGAATCATAAAATGGTGATATTTTGTCAATGAAATCATATTTCATTTGTGAACATTGAGGGTTATAATCAGGTCCCCACACTCTGCCTGAAGGATTAGTTCAGGTTCTTAACAGGCTTACTAAAGAGCAAGTTAAATAAAATTATAGTGATAGACTAGACACTAATTGCATTCCAAGGATGGCATGGGAACTTGTGTTTAATTATGCGACTTGTTTAGAGGTCCAGCAAATTAATTTGGAGTTTATGAGCTAGACTAACTTTAACACATGTAGGGTAGTTGAGTTAGAAAGCTGTAAACCTAGGTTTGAGTTGCTTCATTCTCCATTAGTATATTAAGCTACTTAGCTTCTTTATTCTCCATGATCGCTGTTGTTAAAGGGGCACCTCCACTGACCACACTGGGCTGCCTCATATAAACACCAACTTAAAAAAAAATTGGATTAACGTGAAATGGGTTATTCACTGCCCACAAACTTAACCCACTGATCTATGCTGCCAACTTTAACAGAAAAGCAGACAGGGTAGGAAGAAGGCTCCCCTTGCTGTGTTTTCCTTTCCTTATATGTGACTGTCTGTGGGACTGAGGTATCCTTTTGTACTGCTTGTCTTTATGACCCATTCCAATTAAGTTCCATAGCTCTATCTTATTGAATGTATTCTGGATTGTATTACAATGAGAGAATCATTATTAGGACATATATTACATGCTGTGTTACCTTAGGGTTCTGTTGGCCAATCAGCTCCACTTAATGCCCTTATCTGTAATGCCTGTAAATCTACTGCTTCTTTGATAGTCTCCTGTTTTATGTTTTATGTCTAACTTCTGATCTCCTCTCCTGGAAAAGGTTGGAAGTGATAACAAGATTATTAAGCACCAAACTGTGAATAAACAATAAAGAACATATTGACAATCTTATAATCTGGTCTCTCAAATTTAATACATCTGTCAAGTTTTTACAAGACAGCTTTGCTTCCCACAACAATATTATGATGATAATATTCTTCAAGAATTGCTCATTCTTTGAAATATAAATGTATAAAATGCCTGTCTTCTATGAAGAGAGCTGTTTTCTCAGAACAATGCAGTTTTAAGCAGTTTGCTGCAGAATAATGCTCCTGCTGTTCTGCTCAGCCTGTTTTCTAATGTCTTTATTTTGCAGCAGCAATTAATGAAGCTGTTGACAAGACATCAATCCATGTCTACAAAATTGGAAAAACTTAACAGTAAAGAGAACCAAATGAGACCGACAAAGAGCCTTTATTGATTAAGGTCAGTGTTGTTTTTCTCCCTTTCAATCTACTGTAATGGCCTTTCCAGCATGTTATGAATTCTGTTGTTTATTATCTTCTAAAGAGGCTCCATTATGGTGGAGTCATCAATTCTTATTTAATATAGTGAGTTTTAGCTAATATTAGCTTTGGTTAATTGCCCATGAAAGATGTTTATTTCTTTCTGAGTGTTACTACTATGAGATCTTTTCACCAGTACCTGTAAAGTTTTTTTTTAATTCTGAAGATTTGTATGATTTTTCTTCCCAATCATTTTTGAAAAATAACCAGATACATTTCATCATTGCTGGTAATATATTTTGTAATGAAAAGCTGCCTTTACCACACAAGAAGGAAACAGTGATGATCTTTGAAAAGAACTTATCGTTCGACATAAGTTTACAAATATATAGCCATGTATAACTGTCAGTAGCTTATAAATATGTAAAAACAACAAAAAAGGACACTAACAATAAAGTTCATTGCTTTATTGAAGTTTGCGTCAGCATGCTGTGATGCCTGTAATTAGTGGTGCTTTTTAGTTTTTTTTTTTTAATTTCAGCAGTCAGAAGTCTATTCATTCCTTTATTCATTTTGTGGCTTATAGTAATCTGCCTTGACACAAAAATGCTTTCAGCAATGTGTATAAGACACAGGGTACAATGTTAACTGGCTGTAGTACTTATGGGAATACGGTTCATGGATGGCAGTGATGGGAATATGATTCATAGAAGGCAGTGTATGTACCTACAGTGAACTATAAATTCAGGCTAAAATTAGCATTGCTTTAGGAAAAATACAATAAGGCTACATTATGAGTTCACCCTAACTGTACAAAACCAAAACCTGAACGACAGACTCTAACACAGAATTTTATGTTATTAAATGCTTGCATTTATGCCTAAAATGAACTAACACACATTGAAAGTCGCATATATAGTTAGTGATATTTTAATTTTACCAATAATTGAGGGTTAGAGTTAATTTTAATTGTATTTATACTGGGGTATATGAGAATTGCTGCTTTAGATGTTAAGTGTTAGGGTTGTCCAGTATTAAGCAATAAAAGGTCAAAAAAGGCAATTTAAAAGTAAAGGGAATAAAATGATACTGACAAGGAGCCCTTATTGATTAAGGACAGTGGTGTTTTTTTACACTTTCAGTGTACTGTAACGGCTTTGTGGTGGTATTGACCAGTGAACGTATCTGTCTGTCTGCAGGCCAAAGCAGACTGGTTAAACTCTCATAATGTTTATACTCTTATATGAGTTGACAAATTATATCTGAATCTGTACAGAAGAAAATATGACACTGTAAAATACTGTAGCCAAGAAAGTTTGCCACTGTCCTAATGCTTTATTGTCATAAGAATACAGTCATTATGTTTTAGTTGGTGCTACTGACAGGGGCTGTGCTGAATTGCACTGTGAAATGTTTACTATTAATTAATACATCTGTCTGATGTTGTATGATGATATAACAATGTATACAGCTCTATTATCCTGTTTATTTTTTACTTAGTGAGCCCATGTCTTGGCTGAAAAGAGTCAATTGACCAGCCACTTATGTGGTTATTGAATAGTATATAAATAAATAAATAGATGTTTATTTGGCCTCAAACTGGAAGTTTAATAAAAAAAAAAAAAAAGAAGGAAAGCGGTGCATGTCTATTTGCAGTGGCGGCTGGTGACTTCAAATCAAAGGTGGGCTGCAGGAGACAGCTAAATGGGTGACCAACTAGAAAGGGACGGAGCTATGCTTAAAACCACAAAAACTGGGACTTTAATTAAATACGCTGCCCTGGCCGCTGCCCGTCATTATGAGAGTCCAATCCAAACAAAATGAAGTGGAGAAGAAAAAAAAAAGTTCAATGCATTGCTGCATGACAGCTTACTTAATATCTAGATGGAAACAAAAAGGTTGTGAGGCATGAAAAAATAAATTACTTTTTAAATAAATTACTGGAATGCCAGTCGAAATCAAGTATAAAAAAACAAGCAGCACTCAACTCAAACCACTTCTCCTTGCACTGCAGTTCTAATTATAATCTATATTCAGCTTTATAAAAGTACAAACTAACATGCTGAAAGTAGCAATCTCTGTGATACCCCCACTTGTGAAAATGTTTCTTATTCAAAAAAGACCTGCTGCCTGACAACAACTATCTACTTGTTTCATGGGGAAAACATGATCAAAGTAAAAAATGAACAGCAAACAAGAAACAAGCTCAAGATAAATTGCTTAAAGGATTACTGCACAGGTTATGGACCACACAGGATAGATTGGCATTCTGTTTAGTTTATGGGTAAAGCCTGCAAAGATGACTGCAAGTCTCCAACAAGTGTAATGAGCTTCTGAAAATACTGTAATCCTGTCCTTTATTACAAATACTGCCATATGCATTTCAATACCTAAGGCTTAAACGTTATCTAGTTATGTAAATATTCTCTGCATGGCAACAACAAAAAGGCTTTCAATGTTGATAATTCTTTAACAGTATGCTTATTAAAGCTTGCTTGCATCTTACAATTTCAGACAAGCTTATCTGATGGTCATTAAAGCATTGCTACTTAAACACAGAGCAACAGGACTGCAACAACATGCATTTTCTGAGTAATAAGTAGCATAAATCAACAGTATAAAAATATGACAGAAAACCAGAACATTCTGCAAAATCAAGGACAGATGAAAAGCCACTGTAGTACTTGTGTCTAGCTTGGATGGGGGATACTTCGCACACTTACACTGCATAACTGCTCCTTGCCATGCTTGGACACATCCAGAGGCACTACATGGAGGAGTGGGGTATAACAAGTATGTCACGATTTGAAATGTCTGGCTGACTGTGACGGCTCTGACACATTTGTCATACCTCTCAACCTCAGAGCAAGAAATCTGGAAAAAGCCATAAATAGAAGTGGGACAAAGACCCAAAAATAAAGGCAATTTTTAAATATTGCTCTTATAAACTTAGATAATAGAATAGTATGTCTTGCATCAGTATGAATTTTCTGAAGGGTATGAAATCTGAAACTCAAATGTCTGCCATTATTTCCTAACTTCAGTCTTTAATGATTTGCCACTAATTTGCCAGAAGACCACATTTTTATGAAAAAAAAACAGACCAAAAATGTGATGCAAAAATATAAAATAGCCACACAATACAGCTGGGAACCTGTCAAAGAAGGGACACTTTTTTAATATTAGTACTGTTAAGTTGAGTAGCTGGCAAAATAAGAGAATCTACATGAATTTCCAAAGTAAAAGTAATCTGTAACTCTGCTCATTATACTTATTTAGTAATTGTAAACCCTCCACGTTTCTTCCAAAATTGCCATTTTGCGGAGGAATTATTAAAGGGAGAGCAACATTTTGAGTCAAAATTGGAGAAAGTTGAGAGGTTTGGATATACCTAATTCTATAAAGTGATTTATTTGTGCATACCTCTCAATCTCTTAACACAGAAAATCTGGACAAGGCCATATATATTGGGGGAACAAACAAATAGTACTAAAAATTGCTCTTGTATAAACTTAGACAGTTAATAGAATAACAGATCTTGCTTTAGCATGCATTTTCTGAAAAGTATGAAGTCTGAAACTCAATGTCTGTCATTAAGTGACTTCATTCCTAAATGATTTGCCAGAAAACCCCACATTTTATAAGGAACAAACCAAAAATAAGAAGCAAAAATCTATTCTTTCTGTAAAAATCTGGACAGTTGAGAGGTTATGGTTCAACTGGGAGAACTGTGCAGCAGAAATCCTATGTGATGGACTTATCGCCCTAGGTGTGGACAATAAATACCCCCCCAAAAAAATAACTAAGATCTAAGAGAAGTGAGTGCTCCAATCTAGCATCATCTCTTTCAGTAGCATTCAGACTCAATCAGTGAAAATATTCAGTAACAAAAAATTTAAGTTTGTGTTTGTTGACAGTTGATTTAACTGGTTCCTAATCGAGCACATACAAAACAAAAACTGGGAGGGGGCGTACCTGAGCTGATCAGATAATCAATAAACAACTTCCTGATTGTATTAAATTATATTCCTTGTATAATACAGTACAGTTGTTAGACGGCATTTTAAATTTATTGTTTTTAACATTTTTCCAGTAGACAATGAAACAAAATGCATGCACCAATAATGGCAAAACAGCCCAGTTCAGAACATTTCCATCATAAACATCTACTCAAACTCCTGCTGTCCACCAGTATCAGTAAATATGCACAATCTCTGCAGAAGTAAAAGTCATAGGATGCCCTCTTTTGTCTTTGTTATTTGCTTTATATTTAAAGCTTATGGTAAAGAACATAAGGGGTTCTTAAATACAAGGATAAAACTGACATGGTAATCAAGAAAAGTTAGATTTAAATATATTACTTTTTGCCTGATTAATCAAGAAAAGGACGTTTGTGTTGTAGAATATTTTGAGACAGATACAGGTATTCTTTAGGATATAACATCAATGAAGACAAAATAAAGGCTACAGCAGTAAATGATATACTCACACATGAAGTGTTGCAGCAATACTTACATTTATAGGGGCATAACAATGAAGTATTTAGGTGTACAGGTTAAAATGTTTATGTTATGGCAACTAAGGATATGTGGAAGTTACTAAACAAAAGATAATATAAGTGGAAGCTCTTAATTATGGATATGGATATTAAGATACAAGCAGCAAAACTGCTTTCAGTCCTTTTAGTATTATATACAGGTCAGCCATAGTTGCATCAATCAGATGAGAAGCTGTGGATGATATAATAAAGAATTGAAGGAATTTATTTGGGAGAGGAACAAGGCAATAGTTAAGTGGGGAAAAGTTGACTCAACCCATGGAATGAAGTGGTTTATGACTACCTGATTTGAAGATATACTTTTGAGCTATGCAGTTAAGATTACATACATAACACAAGCATAAGGTTATACATTAAAGTGGAAGGGGGTGAAGACTATGAAATTGGAGGGAGGAGTTGAAAAATTAGGAGAGAACTCATGATCCACTGAGAAGAAGAAGAATGCAAGAAAATATCACTTTATGGTGGGTCTTGATGCAGAAAAAGCTTTTGACAGTGTAAGCTGGGATTTTATGAATAGGGCAATGGAAGCAATTGCATTAGGAAGATACATGAGGGATTGGAGGCAAAACTCAAAGTAGGAGGGTTCCTCTCTAACTTGTGTCTGAACAGAGGACCCAGGCAGAGGTGAACTTGTTCCCCTTTGTTATTTGCATTATATTTAGAACCACTGGCAAAGAAAATAAGGCACGCAGAAAATTCAAGGATATAACTGGTATGGTAGTCAAGAAAAGTTGGCTTTATTAGTAGATGACATTATCTTGTACCTAACAGAACCAGAGAAGGACATATGGGTGTTGTCTAACATTTGGAGATAGTCAAAGGTATTTGGGGATATAAAAATAATGAAGATAAAACAAAGGCTATAGCTGTAAATTATGTACCCACACATGAAATGGTTCAGCAATACCCATATTTATGAGGCATGATAAACTGACGTACTTAGAGTACTTAAAAACTGGAAGCTCTTGCCTATGGTTATGGATAGCTAGATAAAGCAGTAAAACATTTTAAGTCCCTTTAGTTTTATACACAGGTCAGGCATATTCTTATCAACGAGAGGAGAAGTTGTGATAGTAATTAATAAAGGGTGAAGGTTGATTTTGCAAATCAAGAAAGTCAACAGGCATTCTGTAATTCCATGGAGACATCTGGGCAAGACATCAGAGATTTTTTTGAAATACTTACAGAAAGAAGGTAAATAGCTTTCAACCTCCTAATATTTGGTATCAGTGTAAGATTTAGCTGTAATGTTTACTATCTATGTAAGCTTCATATATGTAGCACTATAATGAGGTCTGGATAGAGCAGTAAATCTGACACCTAGTACCCTTCTTGGTGGATGCAGTGATTGAGTTATTCTGTATATTGTTTATTATCCTCCCACCACCAGTCAGCATTTGGGGCACCTTTTTTCCTAGATGCTCCTATCTTGTGCTGCATGCCAGTAACAGTGCTTGCAAATTGTCATGTAGCATCTGCATACATGCTGCTTTCCTTAGTCCCCTCTAGTTCTTAATTTTCTTATCACAGTTTTGTGGTTCATCAGAGATTTCTTACAATCCACAGTTTCTTTGCATGCAAGTCAGAGTGGGTAGTGTATTCAGCTGTTTTCACTGTTTGTGAATAATTTTATATAGGAAAAAGGTAATAAAACGTTTAAATGGAATGTATGATCATCATTATGCTGTTAGGCTCAGAAGTGTAGTTAATACACAGTGTAAGTATATGTAGGGATTTTAAAAATGTAGTTTTTCATTTTGTTGATTATTTAGAGATAATTTGGGAGTATAGGGAGTACCACTAGCAAGTTAAATTAACTTTGCATGTCTTTCCAGAATAAAATGCCTGTGTTCATTTTAAATTTGATCCTAAAAAGGGGGACAAAGAGAAGTTAAATGTTACTCGGACCAAACAAAGCTACTTTTTTAGTTTGTGTAATGGTGTATTTATTGAGCCATGTGACCAATCTGCTTATACGAAAGGTGGAAGCATGTTAAAATGAATCTAATAGTCTTTTGAAGATGATGAAAGAGCTTTCTGATTTTATTTAAAGTGTGCTTTTTATGATTTCTGGGCTCTTTTCTTTATTTTTTGCTGTTTATAATTAAAACTGTTAAGTGTAAATCTTTTGATGGTATAGCCGTAGTTAAGAGTATGTTATGGTGACAGTGACAAGAAGGCCATAACAATACACCAGCTATTGATCTTGTTTGTTGTTGAGGCCACAATGTCAGAGGAGTGGTACTCCCTATACTCCCAACTTGCAGATGACTGCAAGCTGGGAGCCATTAACTTCTCAAGTGCTCCAGACATCCTACAGAAAGGCCTCACTGAGACCAATGACTGGTGTCGAAACCATGGCCTTATGCTAAATGCCAAAAAATGCATCATCATCCCCTTTGGGAAAAACTCAGTTCCCACTAATTACCACATTGATGTGAGCCCACTGAACACTGAAGGTGTTATAAGAGTTCCTGTGTGACACAGGTTGACAGCAACCTCTCCTTTGACCACTACATTGCCACTGTGGTCAGAAAGTCCTTCTATGTGGCACATCGCATTACCAAGGGTTTTGCATCCAGGAAGAAGGAGGTAATCTTCTCTCTCTACTCTTCCCTCATTAGGCCAGTCATCGAGTATAATGCCCCATTTGGCATGTACCTTACTAGACACATGCAACAGCTGGAAAGGCCACAAAAGTACCTCGCGTAGAGGATCCTAGGCATTAAACACATGTCCTACATGGACAGACTCAAAAAAAACTCCAGCTGTTCTCTGTCTCATATCATCTACTAAGAGGCGATCTCTGCTTGACTTACAAAGCCATGTCTGACCCAGCTCTGTTAGAAATGCTACATCTAAAAAAATCCCAATCCCTCCACACCACATGCTCCAGAGACTTCAACCTCATTACTACAATCAACAGAAAATGCTGGAGGGACAGGTCCATAACACAGAGACCACCCATGTTCTGGAATACACTTCCCATACATGTCAAGCAGAGCACCTCACTGGCCCTCTTCAAGAGAAATCTTGATGAGTGGATGGGAAATAGAAAGTTCACCCCGAGAATCATTCCAGTGGCTCTTCTTGATAGAGGCACTGGGAACTAACGTCGGGCAGCAAGATGCCAGGGCACTTCTATGACTTAACTTGTAAAGGCTCCAGGGCCATTAGCCTAGTACACACCTACAAACCTATGAACCTAAATAATTCTGCATTAAAGAGATCTGTAACTAATGAAGAGGTTGCTGCTAGCAAACAACTTTATATTTAATTGTTTCATCTACAAAACATACCTGTTGCCCTTGAGGAATACGTTACCTATGTTACTTTAAAAAAATGATAAGCTAGTAATATTGCAATAGGGAATGGATGGCAAGCTGATAACAGGTTCATAGTTACAAGGTATCTCCACCAAAGAGGATATTCTCAAGACTGCAGCATCCACCCCCTTTAAAAGTACAACACAGTACAGTGTCAGCAATGCATCTAAATACTGTGGGAGTAGAACCCACAGCCTTATACATCAAAAGGAAGTATTCAACCTGTTATGCTATTAACAATGCAAGCAGACTCAGCATAAACAGCACTAAACTTCTCTTCCCATGAAGCTCTCAGCTCCTTGTAAATTGCACTCCACACTCAACTGTATCTCTCAACTTTGCAGCACAAGAAATCTGGCAAAAGCCAAAATTTATTGGGGGGGGGGGCAAAAGCCCAAAAACCAGGGACCCATGTTTAAACATTGCTTGTATAATCTTGAAAAGTTGCTTGAATAAAGTGTTGTGTTACCACCATGCATTTCACTGCCAAGTCTTGAACCCAGGACCCTGTGCACTACAGACAGAGCAGCATATCACTATGTCAAATCAGCTGTTTCTTGAAAGATGGGAAGACTGAAACTTAAATGGCTATCATTTAGTGAATTCAGATGTTCTTCATGTTTCACTGTTGCAGTCATCATATTTGGGTTATCCCTGCTAGGGTAGCCCTCTGTCAGCCCGAATACCAGAAACTTAGTATTTCTGCGTCAGTTACTGTCGCTTGAGAACTGATGTCAGGTCATCAGTAGTATAAAGTAAGGTGCCATTACATCAGTCTTTCTTGACATGGAGCCCGAAGCAGAAGGAGTTTGCATAAGTGCCGGTTGGCCGCTACCTGGGTTTTCGTGTCCAAATTGAAGTTGAAGTCTTCTAAAGCTAAGTACCCCATTGGGGATCCTTTTTTCCTGCACTAACCAATGTCAGAAAAAGTTGACAATTGTCTCTCCTGTGGAAAGCAAATACCACACTGAGACTCCCATTCTTACTGCGTTGCTTGTTTAGGTGCAAACTACAATATCCCCTGTTCAACGCCAGAACTATCCATCGTCGGGCCCTTATTGTAGCCAGATATTTTTGCTTACAGTCTTCGAATTCTGATATGACTTTGGTAAGCTATCTGACAGCAGATCTTCCAAAAAAACATAAATATAAAGACAGAGACAGACCGCACAGGTCCAAACCTACTGACGATGCTTCCGTTAAGCTAGCCGTCAGTCCTCTCGCACTCAGTGAGGCGCTTTCGCAGCCCCTGATGCCCATTTCTGTTGATTCACAGGTGGCTACCAAAACCCTTTCAGAGTCCAGTATGCCACAAAACTCTAAGGATCCTGCGGTCTTCTCTACCTTGGATGGGTCCAGAGCTGATGAGCAGGCACCGGCTTCCGAGGAAGTCCTTTGCACTACCGAATCTTGACACAAACCGATGTCTTCTTTCGCGACTACCGTCCTTTCAAAAACGACCATGTTTCTTAGGCCCAGGGTTCAAACCACACCAAAAAAAATGATGCCCCACTCTCAGGCGCCTGCTAGCTTGCCTCAGTCTCAAATGCTTAAAATGGCAGAAGATCTTTTCATGCTGATCAGGGGAAGCCAAGCTACCCCCTCAAAATGGAAAAGAGATCTGTCCTATGTAGTTCTGTCTGAACAAGAGTCAGATGAATCTGATGCTTCTGACTATGAAGACATGCACCCCTCTCCATGTATGAGGATTCTGATGCAGAGGACTCCATTCCTTCAGCCTCTCCCCCAGAGGATTTTTTCCTTTGTGCATACTTTAAGGGAGCATTTCCAATGGGAGAGTCAGGACTACCCTCAGTCAAAAAAGAGAATCAGGGAATTCTTAGATCTTCCGCAACACAAACCCTTGGCCATCCCCCCAGTCCTGGATGTTGTGGATGATGTTTTCCTTGAATCCAGTCTGACTCCTGGCACTATCTCTTGCTCTCAGAAAACCTGACAGGTACTATAGAGTCCCTGACTCACACAAATATCTTTTTAAAAATCCAACAGCTGACCCTGAGGTCATTTCTCAAGGCTCAAAAGGAATTAAAGCAACCTCTGCTAAGAATCCAACACCCTCAGACAGGGATTCTCGAGCATTGGACAGATGGGGTAAAAAAGTATACACCTCAGCTACTCTTGCTATCAGGGCACTAAATTGTCACTTCCATATGCTGAAATTTCAGAAACATAGTCTAGGACTCCTTAAACAAAAAAATGTCTTCACGTCCTATTTGGGCAGAATCTAAAGATTTACAAGACGTAATGCATTCTGCAACCCAAGTAACTAAACACACTTTGCACTGTGGTTTTGACACCCTAGCAACTTCTTGCAGGGCAGCAGTCACTGGATCTGTCATTAGAAGACATGTATGGCTTAAGGAACAACCCCTGCCAGACCATGTCAAATCTAAATTGTTGGATGCCCCCTTGCACAAAGATAACTTATTTGGTACTAAGGCAGAAGAGGTCTTAAAAAATACGGAAGAAAAAGCAAAATCTATGCTGACAGTTAAGGATTTCTTACAAGTCCAGCCACCTAGGTTCAGCAGGCATTGCCCCTCCAAAAACTGGTCCTTTCCTGCTCAGAGTAAACCAGCCCAGCCTAGGCCCTGTGGAAACAGACCACCCAGACAACAGCCTCAGGGAATGCAGAGATCTAAGTACTGGACTACCTCCACTTCAAAATCAGGGAGTTCTAAGCCACCCCCTTATGGTAAGACCTCACAATGACTCACCTCCTCCTCCTGCCCCCTCTGCCCACCTTCACTTACCCCTAGGAGGAAAACTCTCATTTCACTCAAGCACCTGGGCCAACATAACCAAGGACCAATGGGTTCTGAACATTGTGTCTCAGGGATACAAATTCTACTTCCATACCCTTCCAACCCCAAAAGAGTTCCCAGATCTACCACCAAATCAGTGGGCAGATGCTCAAAAGCAAATTGTTTCCCTTCTCTCTATGAGAGAAGTAGAGCATGTTCCTGCAGAACAGATAGGCCAAGGCTTCTACTCCAGACTTTTTCTGGTACACAGTAAAGAGGGCACCTGGTGCCCCATCCTTGATCTATTAGTTCTAATCAGCTTCCTGGTGATCCCAAATTTCAAAATGCTCACCCTCCAGCAACTGCTACTCATGCTCTCCAAGGATGCTTGGCTAGCAACCCTAGATCTAAAAGAGGCCTACCTCCACATTGCTATCAGGGAATCATGCAGGAAATATCTCCACTTCAGGGCAGGATCTCAACACTTTCAGTTTTCTCCGCTTCCTATTGGCTTATCTACTGCTCCCAGAGTTTTTACAAAATGTCTGGCTCTGGCCATTGCATTTTGCAGACAAAGAAATATTCATATTTACCCATACTTAGACGACTGCCTTATTCAGGCAGACAGCCAGTTAAAGCTACTCAAGCACCTGGCCTTTGTAAAAACACTGCTAACCTCTTTGGATACACAATTAACGAAAATAAATCCAAACAGGTGCCCACCCAAAGGATAAGCTTCCTGGGAGCAAGTCTGGACACAGCATCCCAGATTGCATTCCTTACACCAGAGAAACAAATTTTCCTGACAACCTACTTCTCTCAACTAGCCACCAGGCCCCAACTATCTGCAAGGAAGATCCTGCAAGCTCTGGGGTTCATGGCATCTTGCATACTACTTATTCCATGTTCCAGACTGCACATGAGGGAACTTCAGTGGTACCTAAAGAGCCTTTGGTGTCAACACTCTCAAGAGATGGAAACTCTTGTACCCATAATTCCTTGCCTCCAAAAGGAATTTCTTTGGTGGGCAACAGCATACTCCCACAACAAGGAACTGCCCTTCTCCCCACCCCCACCACCCAGACCATCACCACAGATGCATCAGACTATGCTTGGGGTGTATATGAATGGCAGGTGCATACAAGGCCAATAGAGCCCTTAGGAAATCCCTCTGCACATCAATCAAAAAGAAATGATGGCTGTGCAGCACACCTTGATAGCTTTCAAACCCCTTCTCTCTCCAGGGGTTCTCCTGATCAAAACAGACAACACCACTGTGATGTGGTACATCAACAAGCATGGAGGGACTCACTCCTACCCTCTGTGCAGGCTGGCCATGACCCTTTGGCACACAGTCTCTTCCATGCAACTACACCTGTTAGCACAATTCCTACCAGGCTCTCTCAACTCTCGGACAGACCAGTTAAGCAGAAACCTTCTGGACCCACATGAGTGGCAACTCAACAGAAGTACCTTCTCCCTAATAACTCAGAAATGGGGAACCCCAAAGGTCGACCTCTTTGCCTTCAACACCAACCATCAGCTCATAAAATTCTACACCATGGAGCATCACTGCATGGCTTGGAAAGTAGATGACCTGTCCTTCCCCTGGGTCAATCTATGGGTCTATGCGTTTCCTCCCCTACCTCTCATTCCAAGGGTACTGCTCAAAATAATGGAGAAAAAAACAAGGACCATTCTTATTGTTCCAGACTAGCCCCAACACTGGTACCCCTTGCTGTGCAGCCTGTCCCCACTGCCTCCATGGTATCTTCCTCAGATTCCAAACCTACTGACCCAGAGGGAAGGGGAATTCCTGCATCCCAAATTGCAGACACTCAATCTGGCAGCTTGACTTATTCCCTAACCCCGAACCAATCTACAATGTTAAGTAAACAGGTTCTGGATGTTATCTGTGAGGCCAGACATCCTAGCACCAGAAAATCTTATGCAGATAAATGGAAACGGTTCTGCACCTGGATCCAGGCTAAGGGAGCCAATACAGCACAGCCCTCCATCCCTCTCATCCTGGATTCTTTAGCTGACCTACTACACAGTGGTTTCTCTTTCTCTTCTATAAAAATTCATGCCTCTGCTATTTCTGTTCATTTTCCCACTGAGCAACCCCTTTTCTCACACACTTTAATCAAAGACTTCCTCAGAGGGGCTAGCAACTTGAGGCCCCCAAGAAGGGCACCAACACTAGCTTGGGAGCTTAATTTTGTCTTGAAAAAGCTCACCCTGCCCCTTTCAAACCAGCTTCTTCTGCAGAGCTAAAATTTCTCTCCTGGAAGACAGCTTTCCTTCTGGCCATCACTTCAGCCAAAAGAGTCTCTGAACTTCAAGCACTCATGGCTGTGGAACCCTTCATCATCTTCCATGCAGACAGGGTATCCCTCAGAACTAACCCATCCTTCATGCCCAAGGTGGTGTCCAGTGTGGCTCTCAACCAATCCATTCATCTGCCCACCTTCTTTCCTAATCCACAGAACAAGGGGGAAAGTATTTTGCACTCTCTAGATGTGCACAGACAGCTCAGATTCTATCTGGACAGGACTAAATCCTTCAGAAAGTCTGATCAATTGCCGGTTAGCTTTGTTACAGGGAAAGAAGGCAAAGCCATCTCCAAGCAAACCATTTCCAAATGAATAGCACACTGCATCCATTTCTGCTACAAACAGCATGGAAAGCCTACACCTAAGGGGGTCAGGACACACTCCACCAGAGCAGCCTCCACCGCTGCAGCTTTCCTAAGAGGAGTCCCCACCAGGGACATCCTTGAAGCTGCCACCTGGACATCTGTTCACACTTTTACCAAGCATTACCACCTGCCTCTCTTCTTCAAATCCAGGGCAGGGTTTGCCTCTGCAGTCCTGCAGGGCATCCAAGCCAGCCCCTAGTTTCCTTGACTGCCTCCTCCCATTTCCTCAGCTTTGGGAATCTACCCAAATCTGATGACTGCAACCGTGAAACATGAAGAATATGGTACAGTTGTTTACACTTACCATAAACGTAGATGTTCGAGTGTATTCACTGTTGCAGTCCTTATTTCCCTCCATCCCCCTTTTTTCTCTTTCTTTCCTTACAAGGGACATATTGGTATTTATTTTCCACTGGTGGGGTTCTTCCACCAGAACATGGCCTCCTACTTTGGGGGCTCCTGACAGGTTAGGGCAAGAAAAACTGATGTAATGGTGCCAGCTGCCTTACTTTATACTACTGATGACCTGATGTCAGTTCTCAAGTGACAGCAACTGATGCAGTAATACTAAGGCTCTGTTATTCGGGCCAGCCGAGGGCTACCCTGGCAGGGATAACCCAAATGTGATGACTGCAACAGTGAATACACATGAACATCTACATTTATGGTAAGTGTACACAATTGTACTTTCTCACCATAGCTCTCACCCTCTTAGCACAAAACACCTGGACAAAGCCAATGATGAGGGAATACAGCGCCCATATATATTCAGTGAATTCAGTTCTCACAATAACTCTCAACCTCTTAGCACGAAAATCCTGGACAAAGCCAATAACAAGGGAATACAGCCCCAAAAACAGGGACAATTTTCAAATATTGATCTTATAAACTTAGAAAATTGCTAGAATAAAATGTTGAAGTCTGAAATTCAAATTACCTGTCATTCACTGATTACAAAAATCCAGAAAACCACAGATTTTATGAGGATCAGAACAGAACAAAAATGAGGCAAAAATCTCCACAGTTTTCACAAGTGGTGGTGGATAGGGAATTCATGCTCTTGCTACCTGTACCCAAGGTAGACGGTTTGAGCCTGAGTAACTCTAGCCACCAGGTATATTTAACTGGGGCATTACACACACACACACACACACACACACACACACACACACACACACACACACACACACACACACACACACACACACACACACACACACACACACACACACAGACACACACACACCTCAGTACCTGTATATTCCTCTCTTGTATTAGAGTATATTCCTTGCAGCGAATGGAACGCCAAATACAAATTCTCTCTTTCCCTGAGAGACAGCATCCTTAATATATGAACGCCAAATACAAATCAACCAGTGGATATTGCAGTCCGATTTCTAATGTAAGTGACTGCAGATGCAGTCTGATCTCCTTCCAGTAACCACAAAAACCTCTGGGTATCAGTGTACAGATGCCTCTCTGTGTAATCCAGACTGGTGAAACAGCTGTCCGGATGGGCACGCATGCGCAGTTCTGCACTGGTTAAACAGCAGTCTGGATAGGAACTTGATCATGCATGTGCAGTTCTGGGACTTGCAGCTATCTTCATTGTATGGCTCGGGGGGTGGGGGGCTGCAGTCCTGCAGTCCAATAGCATGAGCCACCACTGTCTATTTGGCGGACATACATTTCAACAAAAAAAGGAACATGCAGTACACTTTGCAGGAGCAACATATGTACCTCTCAACTGTCCAGATTTATGCCTCCTATTTTTAGTATGTTTATTATACATTTTTGTGGGGTTTCTGGCAAATCATTAGGGATTGGAGTCAATAAATAATGATAGGCATTTGAGTTTCAGACCATGTCCTACAGAAACTGCATGTTAGTGCAAAACCTGTTATTCTAGAAACTTCCTAAGTTTATAATAGCACTAGTTAAAATTGGTCCCTATTTTTGGCTCTTTGTCCCCCATTATTATGACTTTGTCCAGATTATTTGTGCTTAAGAGGTTGAGTAGTATGTACACCACATATTACAGCAGTGTGCTGTACATGGAAAGCAGTGCATGACATTGGTATAAATGCAACATATGTTAGAAAGTATTCATGTAGCATACTTAACAGCTCAGTACACCATATATATATATATATATATATATATATATATATATATATATATATATATATATATATAAAACGTCTTGCCTGAGTATCAGGCTGTATTTAAGGATATGTAATCCACACTACATAAATGGATCAGCAATAGAACTGCTGTGCTCTGGCAGCAACAGTGACAGGTTTAAGGGTGTGCATTGCACTGCGTTTGACTGGGCTGCATGCTGTATGTGAGTCTGCTTTGTACATATGTGTGTGTATGTATTTATGTCTGCATATAGGAAAGTGTACATGTTCATATGTGTGCATGCCTGTGCATGCATGTGTGTGTTTGCATGCATGTCTGCATGGAAGAGTTTGTGTGTGTGTGTGTGTGTGTGTGTGTGTGTGTGTGTGTGTGTGTGTGTGTGTGTGTGTGTGTGTGTGTGTGTGTGTGTGCTCACAGCACTGTATGGGGTAGTTATCATATAGATTACTAGTACTGAAGCATTGCAGACTTCAGTAACTATGCTGCAGCACCAGAACAGTAACACCTGTGCTATTGGTAAAAATGGTTAAATCTTGGAAAGTGCATGGCCTGCCTGGTCTCTATACTGCATTCATGCTGTTCTTCATTCTGCATTGCCTGTTTGCCTAGGCACTGTTCAGCATGTATCAAGTCATTGCACAACAATGTATCTCTTACGTAGCACTGGCATACTGCTGGTTCTGAACAACTTATAAGCATTTCACAGGCTTTATTTTTCTGTGCACTCACCTGACATGCTGTGTATGTTATCAGTAAACCCCTGCCCATTCAATTTAATTTTAACAGTGCAAGCAAAGATGAGGAATTTGGTACTTTTCCATTATCGGGGCAACACTTGTAATGTAATGATCGCTTTCCGTTTAATGCAACACTGCTTATAATCCCCGTGTGATGTTAGCTGTACAAACCAGTTATGTTCAAATTTCTGAGACTCATTTACTTACAGAAAATAGCCTTTTCACAATATCTTTCAAGGTGACAGCTACGTTGCAGTGTTGACCTTTACTAACCTATTAGTGGTTATGGAGATTGTTCTGAACTTCAATTAGGATTGCTTGTTTCCCACAGATTTAATTTGTCAGAATGAATACTGTTTTGCAATCACACTACTTTCTGATTTGATTACGTAAACTTGATTTGTGCACTGTAAGTCTTTGTTATTGTACTGACAGAGTAAAACGTCCCTGATGCGTACTTTTAAGTGTTTGTTATTGTACCCACAGTTAAACTACCCTGCTGTGTGTACTTTTAAGTGTTTATTATTCTAATGACAGAGTACTCAGAGGCTTAAAGTAATTGTACATTGACTGCTGCACAATAAAACACACACAACTTTACATCACTTCCATTATCCTCAGCATACGTTTCTTCATATTTTTTGTAATGGTAGTTTTCTGTCCAGGACACACATCAGGATACTTTGGCATTAGGGCTCACATGTAATAATTCTCATTGACACAAAAGACAGTAAGTGTGTGTGTCGGCCACTTCAGCAGCAGTTGTGAGATCACTGCGAGTGCCTAGTAACATTCCAAGCAATCATTTTGAAGTGTTGCCCCAATAACGGAAAAGTACCAGGAATTTGTAATGTTTACAGTATAACCTTTCAAGTCAGGTTTCCAATATAGTTCACAACAAATGCTTACACACACAAAGACACACAACAAATATAGCATGCACACTATTACTAATAACAATAATTCAATGAACCTAGGATGACTTGCTATATGTCTAAGAAGGGGAAAGGAATTCAAATGGATAACTAGCTTCTTCATACAGAAATATTAAGTATTTCAGCGTTTTCATGTGTTAATCAGATAAACTTACTAGACACAAGGGTCCTTTTCCAGGGGATAACTGGGCATACTGTCTCATTACATGACTTGCTCAGAGTCATGCAGTTTGCAAATGGAATTTGAGGGACTCAAACCCAGGGCTTACAAGCTATAACCTTAACACTCTAAGCTAAACTGCCTGACAACTCATAGCTGTTAGGTTGTCCTATTGGAAGAGTATCAAGATTGTACAATCTCATGTCACAAATCCTACTGGAGTGGGATAAGTGTTTAGCTGACACTATGTCCCACTTGTTGTAAATATGCTGAAAATAGACTATTAGCTTTAGGAAATATTTTCATTTATGAAATGGCGCTGTATTCCTTGAAATGATATTCAGCACCATGACAATTTATTAAAGACAGAGCAAACCAAGGTATTTGAAAATACTATCTGCAACAGCTGCACTGACATGGTGTGGACAGAGGGTCCTTGTATTGCACTCACAGAAATTAATGTCCAGCCTTCTACTATAAAGGAAGGATAAAATGGTCTAGGTGATGAGGAAAAAACGTTTCTGTTATGAGCTTATAGAATTAGCTTGTTCATGTTTGCAGTGATTTTGAATGGATATGTTTAACAGGATTACTACACTTGTGGGCTATGGTTGCCTAGTATAGTGGGACAATGTGGTACTTGATATAGCTCAGATAACTAAATAAAATATGGAATGAAACCATATGACACATCAAAAATAAATAAAAATGAAAAAAAAAATCTGTCAACAAACTTGAAAAATATGTATTCATTAAAATAACAATAAACAAAGTGAGCAGTTACATCATGGACTTCTTCAGTCTTTAAATCTGAAGATGTCTGTCTGTATATGACCAAACTACTCCACTTATGAAAAAGAACTGTATTTATTAAAAAAAATGTTTGTTGGCATTTTTCTTTTATTCAATTCCTAAACCAGGCAAATGCATTCTACTCTGATATGTTCTCATCCAAACTGATTTATAAAGAATATGACTAGCATCTGCAGAGAACTATTTTGCTTTTATAAAACTAAACAATTTAGTATAATATATTACTGGATGTGGGAAGCACCCTGGGTTTGTGCAGCATGACTGTGAAGGCAAAGCCTAAGTGATTAAATGAGGCCAGCTATGGGTAAATCCTGTGATAACCACACCCAGACATGGATTATTGTATTACACAATGACAATATTTAAGAAGTAAAGTGCTTCCCATTCTTAAATAATTTCATTGTATGAGATCACGTTCATGTTCTTCCACCTTTTGTGTTTCATACTGATGGACTCTGCATGCATTTGACACTTACATCCTCATGCTCACAGAGTACATTACTGCCTTGTGAGAGGGTGTCAGAGAAGAGAGCATCTCCCTTGTAGTTCATCTCTCTGCTTCCTGTTTTTTTCCTTCTTTCTATCTTTTTTTGTTTAAGTATAAACAACTTGCATCTCAAATATGACATTATTGATTGATGGAAATATTTAGGGTTTAACAGAAAATCAAGCATTTTATGAAGTTCAGAGCCAAAATGTGAGTAAAATCAGGGATGTTTTGCAAAACTTTGTAGAGTTGAGTGGTATGGTTACCAGCAGTATGATCAATCATATCACAGGACTGCAACCATATCTTTCAACTGTCCAACATTTTGCAAAACATGCCTGATTTTTCTTATATTTTGCCCTCTCCCTCATAAAATATATTATGGATGGCATTATTATAAGGTTATCTCAATAGAAAGTTTAGCTGCTCATCAGGACTTTAGCAGTTGGACTTCTTTGCATTTGTATATGATCAATTTACAATAGGCCCACTGATCTGGCTATCCAGCCAGCATGCACATTTCCATAAACTATTAACTCTTTATTGTATAATGGAGAATAACATATGATGACCTTAGCTGCATATCTCATAAGTCTTGTCATTGGCAAAGGAACTTAGAATTTAGTTACCAGATGTTACATACCATTTATTGATATCCAAAATGCCTGCTTGGATGTGTGTGTAGGTAAAACTGCTGTGTTATGACATATCCACTAGATAATATATTTACAACTAGTTCTTCATGCATTTTTCTGTGGCAGAAATCAACAGGAATTCAGAAATTTGTTGTTTCCAATTTACTGATGCATTAGATGGGGAACACCTCTTATGCTACTCAAGATTGACTTGTTTAACAATTGTGGAAGTTTAGTTTGAAGCCATCTAATTTCAAGGCCATAGTCTTATATCTCTGTGTAACAGTGCTGATGTGATTTGTTATAAATGTGCTTACTCTTAAGTTTGTATTTATTCAAAGGTGTGTCAGCCTGAAGAGAAACAGCTTTCTTCATATTGATTTTAACAACCATATTTGAAAGGGTATCACTTTAAACATTTATTTAAGTGCTTCTGGGTGCATTACTAGGAATGGCTCATTTAAATGCTGTAGAACAGAAAGAATTTTTAATTCAAGAAACAATTTCTGCTAGGGAACAGCTTATGTTAAATTATTAAAATAAATACTTTGCTATGCAGCCCTTTTCAGAAAAAAGGGAAAAATGACCCCATTAAAGTAATTTATGGAATTAGACAACATTTGATTGCACTAAACACTACACGCGCACGCGCACACGCACACACACACACACACACACACACACACACACACACACACACACACACACACAAAACATTGTTATTTCATAAGCTAGATATATATCAGATATACATCTGCAAAGATACTTTACAACAATCAGGCAACTATAACATTTAATAAAACAGTCACAGAAGCAAGTCTGTCTTTTCTCTTTGTTTATGAGAACTTTTATATAGCCATATAGCTTTTATTTTTCTTGTGAGTTATTTATTTAATATGAAGGTTTACACATATTGTCTGTGTGTACATTGCACAAACATACTCTTGTAAGAAAATGTGTTGCATAAAGGATGTGTAGTTTACTTTCAGGGGAATTAAGAAATAATTAGTCCACATTAATACAGAAGATAGTGCAATGGGTGATGTTTGCATGGTATGCAAATGACTACTTAATGGCATAGAAATGAGTGACATTATATTATTGAGATTCATTGCATACGCAAATGATGAAAAGAAACATGGCTGAATAATTCAGTGACATAAATTTAGCATAAAGTGCCACAGTGCATACCTATTTTGAATGCAGGATTTTCTAGTGCACAGGAGCTTTACAAACACTGTAATGATAGATTAGCAGCTTGTGTTAATGGTTGCTTTTGGCATGTCTTTATCTTCTACATGGCTTACATGTAGGCTGGTGGTTAACCTATCACCATATTCATAACCATGGCTTTGTTACCAACTTCTGTGGGTAGACACATCAACAAGAGTTAATAGACATACGTCTCCCACACATAAAAATGTGGGTTCATGGAATGCTTATTTGAGGGGATACAAAGGTTTGTGTAGAATTAACCATCATTTAAGTGAGGACCTTTTAACATGCAATGAGGGCATGTTAGGCACTTTGTAGGTGTTAACCTTGCAGATGCTGCACCACTTCCTTGACGTGATGCTGCGGCATGTGGAGGAACATGTGTAGTTTCCACAGACAGCAGTGGGGAGCACTACCTGTACGCAAGCATTGTGCAACAAAAAACATTTTTCTGTGGCCCTGGGGCATTAAATGCACCCATATTGCAATCAAGGTCCCACGTGCTCCCCATGACATTGGGTATACCAACAGAAGGGCTACCAGTGCATCAAATGCCAAGTGGTGTACACTGCGTAGGTTATTATATACAATGAGGCTGTGCAACATTCAAGCACTTCCTATAATTCCCAAGCTGGCACAAATCCAACCTCTGTCAATGTTTCATCTGAAGTAACTTCCTCAGCGACACATTGCTATCTACAGAGACCAGGATATATTATTCCCATTGATGTAGCTGGCAGGCCAGTTCTGATGGTGTCCACTGTTGTGTGTTGCAGGTTTAGCAGAATATGCCTTGGAACTGTGACTGATGACCCTCATCTAATTCTTCTCAACTGTTAGCTCTACTAGTAACTTGACAAAACCTGTATATATGCACAAAGCTTTCTTGAACAACTTTTGTCTTTGCTCTGATATTCTTCTTAACTCTCCTATGTACCCTCATTTTAAACATATATACACTTGTTATGACTTTGTAATCAAAATTGTGTGTTAATGCCTGTAATCTCTGTCTCCCATGTAATGTAACTAATGTATTGATACATCCCTTGTTATACATGTGCAACCCAAGATGGGCCTGAAATGGTCATTGCCAATCAGTACCCTACCCTGGTAAACAAGTTTAACAAACAGCCAATGGTTGAGATGACATAAGATATGATACATTTGCAGCCACAAAATGTTATCAAGCGTGATTATTCATAACCCTGGAGAAATGCTTCTATTGTTTGGATCTATCCATCCATCCACAACCCATTTTTCCTATTTTTTCAGATTGGTACAGGGTTTCCCTTCAACAGTGGCAATCATCTAGAGCCAGAGTTTACACCACTGGGTGGTTAGCCCTGCCACAGCAGTCCTTCCACACCACAAACTCATACACACACTCCCACTTATGTCCAATTTACAGTGCCCAGTCCACCTACTGCATGTCTTTGGAATGTGGGAGAAAACCAGAACACCAGGAGGAAACCAACACAAACACAGGGAGGACATGCAGATTCCACACAGAATTTACCCCAGCCAAGAACTGAACTGGGGAACCTCTTCTTGGGAGGTAACAGTGCTGTCTGCTGTGCCATGTGCTGCCCTTTATTTGGATACTTGTGGTGGAGCAATACAGTATGTACTTGAGACCTGCAGTAAGTTATTTGTGATGTGTGCTGTGTTGCACAATATGATAGCGCAGAATCAGATCTATGTTAGGAGAATCTCAGTACTGCCTTACAGACCTGCAAGAGCAGCAGAGACAGAGTCAGGTGAATGCTGGTCAGGTGTATTGTGGGGCCTTACAGTGTCAGTGCTGACTGCATCATTCAAGAGGGATGGTGTAGCGCTAACAATTCACAATCACGTACAGGAACTTTGATGATTCCCACATGGGGGAGGTACCAGACAGATTCATCCATGACTCCAAAAATGCCACAGATAGACATCACACTCAGTAGGCCAAGAGATGGATGATGTGGATCTGTGGGAATCACAGCAGGTAGCCTAGTGTGGTGTCCGTACAGTGGAGTCACTGGAATTTCAGCCATGTGCATGACTTTTGCCACACCATTTTGTGGAGGGTGCCATGGCCAGAGGTGACAGTGATGCCATCTCCAAAACAGTACATGCCATCAGGGTAAGTGTGACCTGTGACTTGACACCAGACATCTGGACACTTGCACTGCCATGGTTAGCATTTGGCAGTATCTTCATTAATACACAAATGGATGCCATTTGAGACTCCAGTCCCCTCAGTAATCATGTCTGAGACAGGTTCCTGTATGCTATGTCACTCTGCAGGCAGTACAGGTCATTCTGCAATCTCTGCAGTGTTTGTAAATCCTCACACCCCATGCACTATACTTACAGTCTCTGGCATGATGTGAATAGCAGCTGTCTGTGATGGTCTCTGAAATTGCTGTTTAGCAGTAGTCTCCAAACAAGCTTCATACCTCATGAATGGAGTACAGCAACAGTCATCCCTCTGCATAAAGGTATGCTATCTACAGACCCTAGGAACTACAGACTCATAAGTCTCATTGGTTTCATATGCAAGGCCATGGGACAAATTATAAGGTAAATGATCTGTAAATGCATAGTAAACCTCCAGACACTGGACCCAACCCAATTTGGTTTTGTCAAAGGTAGGTCATATCTACTTAACATGGTGGATGAGACAGGGGTGGACTTCTTTGAGAAGATTAATCAAAACAATGGATAAAGGCAAAGTAGTTCAGACTGTCTACCTTGACCTGGCAAAGGTGTTTGACACAATGCCCCACTCAGACATTGTTGATAAACTCAAGAGGTTAGGTATAAACTGTTATGTTACCCGGTGGATAGCCAGCTAGCTCACAGACATAACCCAGGAAGTTAGAGCTGGGGAGTCCCCCTCTATAAAGAGGCCATTGACAAGTGGAGTCCCTCAGGGATTAGTCATAGGACTGCTTCTTTTTGGCATTTACTTCTGTGAAGTCAAGGCCAATGTCAAGTGCCTCTGGGTGACCAAATTTGAAGACAATTGCATATTAGGAGCAGACATGGAATCTTTCACTGATACGTGTTCTCTAGGAAGGACTGACACAGGCACATAACTCATGTCAGAGCCATGGAATAAAAATGAAATGTCAAGAAATGCATAACAGTATCCTTTGGGAAGACTTACAACCCTGGTAACTGTAATACTGACAGCACACCCAGTACTCAGGGACTTGGAGATGCATGTTTACAGTAATCTAAGCCTTTGACCATCACTTGTCTACAGCAGTGAGGAAAATCATTCTATGCTGTACAAGTTATAAAGAAAGATATAGCATTTAGGTCCAAGGAAGTCATTCCTCCACTATATTCAGCATGCATCAGACCTACCATTGAATACAGTGCCCCCTTTGGTATGTACCTAACCAGGCACATCCAACACTTGCAACATCCACAGAGGTTCCTCACTAAAGGAATACAACGTGTAAGTAACATGTCCTGTGCAGACCAACTCAGACCCTTATTCTGTATTCTGTCATCTACAGGCTGTTGAGGGGAAATCTATACCTATCATACAAAGCATTGCCAGACCCCACCCTGATTGACCTCCTACACATCTGCAAAATGAACAGCACCAGAACTCATTATGAAGACTTAACCCTTGCCTATGATATAAATAGGACCTGCTGGAGGGACAGGTGTGTATCTCAGAGACTACCCCTTCTTTGGAACAGGTTTCCCATCCATGTGAAGCAGAGTTTTCCCCTAACCCAATTCAAGTTTAAGTGGCAAAATTGGATGGGGAATAGGAAATTAATTCCTGGTTTGGCACCTATGTCTCTCATGGACATAGTCAGTATGCAAATGTTTCATCTTCCAATCTCCTGATTGTAAATGTTTCATCTCCCAAACCCTGCTTACACTTATCAAGGGCACCAGAACTTTTCAGAGATTTGGGCTGCATGGCTAGGCTTAAAAAGGCCCTAGTGATCATTAACTGAGTACACACCTATAAACCTATGAATATACTCACCTCTATTGTATGGTGGGTGGATGCACATAGGAGGCAGTGCAGCTGATTGATCTAATCTGTGGTAATGACTTCTGTGTAGCCTTGGGGACTCATATTTATAGTACATATCGAGCTGAAGTCAGAGGATGCTTCAGGTTCAGCATGCCTTTACATCATACTTCATATGTGGGGATGGGTCCATGCCCTTCACTGTTAGCATTGCTGACAGTGATATTATCATGTGCATGTGCTGTGTGCACACCGAAATCATATTCAGCCATAGGTGATCTTATGACCTCAGGCATGTGCTGGCTTGTTATTCTGGACTCTCCACTAGTGGATCCTGTGAAAGTAGCACAATAAAGCATCTGCAGCAGTGCTGTAACTTATACCTTGTTCACATCAGCCTGTGGCACATAGAATTATACCAGCCACCTATGTGGATAGCAGGTTTTTGCAGTTGTAGTCCTGATGTACCTGGAAAGCAGATATGTATAAGTGGCTTGCTAAATAATCCCTTTATGTATGGAGGCTGGTATATAACTGGAAATGTACTTGCTGTTGTTAAGCTGCTGTATCCCCTATAGACAATGGGAACACTAGCCCAGCTCCTACATCAAAGTCACCAACAGGTATGAGTATGCACTCACTTGCCCAAATGAGAGGGGGGTCCAGGAACCTTGTCCTCTTTTTGAGAGCCACTTTGTGTTTGCAGCCCACCTCTTGTGGTGAACTTGTTCCTTTCAATGTCCTTGCAAAGTTTTTTGCTTTGGTTTTGGCATAAAGTGTCATATTGGCTAACTTGCAATACCCCTGGACTACTGTCTTGCTATGGCCATCCACAGCACTGATGTCCTGCACCACTGTTTGGCACTCTTGGTCTTAAAAAGCCTTGCTGATTTCATTTGTATGCTATACCTACCCTATGTACATGCAGTGACACTTCTGTCTACATTGTGGTGAATTCTCCTGGTCCCATAACAAGATGTGTACACTTTTTGGCCAATGTGTGTTTGTATGACTGCTACTGTCAGCCTCCATATATCTCAGCCCTGTCCCCTTGCCTCCATTTGGTGATCACATACTTATCTGTGTTGTACTCTAACAATTCCCATCCTGTTCCCAATTGACAGCAATAATGGGCCTGTTAGCAGTAACCAGCTTCTTGAAACACTGAGCTGATGGCAAATAGTGTTGTGCACATCTGATGTCTCTCACCTTCCTGTCAATTCCTATTTATTGGAGGCATTATTTCCCCATGTAATGTAGCTTAAAAGTCTGACTACAATGGTCACAGTGTCACCCCATGAACTGGACAGTAAGCTGACATGCCTTTATGCCATGTTCTCTGACAGAGTAAGCCTTCTAGTTGAATAGTAAGTGGCTTTGCACAATGTTACCTCATTCAATCTACTATTTATTTGTCCCTTTTGCTTTCATGTGATATTAGTGCAGTGCTCAGGCTAATTATTAGTTCTCTTATAGTTTTTGTTATGCCTGCATAACAGTACAATCTCTTCTCCTCTGGATTCCAGTCTCTGTCTTACTCCCCTTAGTGTGTTCTCCTGCAGTATGGGATTGCATTTCATCATGATACGATGGGCCTTGTGTCATGGTGATAATGACAATGAGGTAACTGAGCATAGTCATCTCTGAATCACTGTGATAATACATTGTTCTATCATCTCCAGTTAGCACTTCTGTGTTCATCCCTGCCTTTGTCCAGGCTAGGAGGATATGTACACACTGTTTTCAGGCATGGACACTATGGAGCCTATAGTACCACCAATCTGAACCATAGATACTTTTCATAGTATGCCACTACTGTTAGTACCACCAATCTGAACAATAGATACTTTTCATAGTATGCCACTACTGTTAGTACCACCAATCTGAACCATAGATACTTTTCATAGTATGCCACTACTGTTAGTACCACCAATCTGAACCATAGATACTTTTCATAGTATGCCACTACTGTCCAGCAATGCTAATCGCATGGTGTCCATAATAAGTACCATGTACATGGGTTACCATTTTGCTCCAAGTTCTGACCTATTGAGAGGACATCCACTTAAAATCACCCTAACTTGTAGAACTATTAAAATTCATTATTAGGCATAATAAAGCAAGTGAATTAGCTAGTGCAAAGTTTTGACAGCTATAGATGAGGAAGTGGTGTATTGATGTTTGATCTCCATTTTCTGTTTCCTTTTTGCAGAACTGAAATTACATTTAGTTGAGTTACCTTATAGTGCCGCTGGATGCATTTTTGTATTAGAAGAAATTTAGCAGTTGCCATTTGGCTGCATACCTTAAGTGACATTTCCTATTCATTTAACTCAGCTCTGATGTTATTTACCCATTACTGCTGTGTATCAAAGACAGACTGCATGAGAAGAGGCCAAAGATTTTCTGGAGAATGTAATATAAGGCATCATATTCTTTATAAATCTTAAAACTGTAAATGAATAAATACAGAAACTGAATTAAATAGAAATGAATTTAATAATAAATTAAATCTTCATTACTAACACAATATTTATGACTAAACTGTTACTTTCAGATAATACTAACACCTCAAATATAGGTGCATTTAGCTCAATGATTAGAAGAATAATTAACCTAAATAATCCATGTTTGTATTCTACAGAACTTATATAATGCTGAATTTGTCTCTCTTTCTCTACCCTAGGCACTTTATTTGTGATCCTCTGATTCTTTATAGAAGTTGTATCTGATTCATGTAGTATAATTCCATTTTCAATAGCCTATGATCTTGTAATATAACTCACTTCTTTGAGATTTTTTTATATATTTCTTGTTAATAGAAACTCTATACCATTGTGTTTGTAACACATTGTATATTCAAATGTGATCAAATGTAATCAAATGTTGCTAAATTGTATTTACCTTGTGGAACTTTTCTCCCCGGGCCTCCACTGAAAAAGGACCTGTCCAGTTGGACTTTCCCGGTAAGCAAATGTAAAATAAATAATAAATAAAATAAATAAATAATACATTATAAGAAACAGCAGCATACTATGCAAACATGGCATGTTTGTGGATGAGTTGCACAGACTTTTTACAAATTTTTGTTTATTATCAATAGGGTATAGTCCTTTGTACCCTAACATACCAGAGGATGATAAAATCCCTGTGTAATTTACACCCATGCATGGTAAATTGTTGTTATACAATAGTAATTATTTTTGTTAAAAATGTTATATTTTTAGTTACATTCTGATAGGATTGTACAGAATCACAGTCACTCAAAGAAGCAAATAGTGTGTTGTATTTTTGCGATGCTTTAAACTGATTTTGCAAGTTTTTGCTTGTTTCCTAGATAACATTTGAAATAGATCAGTCCTGCAATTATATAATATTTTCAGTGTTTCATCCTTTGTGACAATTTTTCCTGCATTATGTCCACCTTTTCTTAAATTTCTTTCCAGCTTAATTGATACGATTCCATTTTCTTTTGGTAATTGTCAAGGTTGTAAATGTTTGTTGATGACATTTTTTTTTTTGTCAATGTCAGTTTTAATTTATAGTATTTTAACAGTAAGAAAGAAAAGAGAGCGTGCATGAATGATTGCCAGGAGTTGGTAAAACCAGTACAATAACTGTCAGTAGTAATTACTACAGGAACTGAAAAAATAATCATACAATTAATATTTATATATTGGATCAAAGCTATTTGAAGATAAGGGAGTTATTGATCTGTCCCTAATGCATCTATTTATTTTATTTTATTTTATTTTACATTTGTTGACTGGGGAATTCTGACTGGACACAAAGGCCCCTTTTCAGCAGAAGACCAGGGAAGAAAGCTCCACTACATGCGGTACTAACAATATCTTTTTATGTTATACAAAATGAACAATGTCAGAGCAAATACAATTAAATACATTTTACAAAATCAAAATAGATAAGATAGTAGCTATACACGAACTAGTAGGTTTTCTTATACTAATTATATTCTATACAGAAATAGTTAAAAAACTATACAGTATGATGGATGTCACAAAACAGAGTACTGGGTTATTTACAAAGGGTGGAAGGCAAAACGTTGTTTTAGTTATGAAATATAAATGAATATAAATGAAATGAGTGGTAAAAGAGTTAAGAGAAGCATAGGTAGAAGGTGGTGAAGACAGAGCGATAGCTGGTAACAGAGTAGATGGGAGCAGAGGTATAGTAGAATAGGAAGAAGAAGCAAAAACTATTTGAACCTCTTATCCCAAAGAGGTTTTCTGTGCCTAAGTGCTTGAAAAAAAAGTAGGGAAATTTGCAATTATTTCTTTCTTTAACTATGTTACATTATAAAGCTTTATCTAAGGGAAGCAAAGGAGATTAGAGAATTACTTTCTTACTTTTCTTCAGAAACAGTAGTTTGTATTATACCACATGCCCACTCATCTCTTTGTGAGTTATTCAGAAAAGTGCTCAAAGAAAGAAATATTTTTTCAGCCAATAAGGTTTCTACTTTTCTTTCCAATAATTCAGTTCAGGAAAGCGTGACAAGGAAGGGAAGAGATCTGAACTAAGCTGTTGTACAAGTTTAATTGAGGTACGTTTTTAATATATAGATATGTTTGTTGGCTTTTGAATTCATTTTTCTTAAGAACTTGATTTACAGTTTAGATTTTCTTGATTTGTTGGTTTATAGCCATCTACATTGCTGGTTTTCAGTTCATGTTCTGAGGTCTTGAAGATTAGTTGTGGATGTACAATGATTTAGACCTGTAGACTCCACAAATTTTAAATTTATGATTGTAACTTGGTGTAAACATTTAGAAAGATATTTAAGGCATTTTGTCTTAGCCCCATTATTTTAGTCTTGATACAATTAACTATTGAGGTGATCTTGGCTTATTATTTCAACTTTCATCTTAAACATACATTTCAAAAATTAAACATAAACATCAACCTTATCTGTACAATCTCTTCATGTTTATTCATTTCAGTGTTATTTTAATTTTTACATTCTAAAGTGAAGTTTAAGACAAAAAGACAATAAATAAAATAAAGCAGCCTTATTTTTGTGCCAAACACTTGTGGAAAACTTGCTATTAGCCAATGGTTAAGGCCCATATATTCAGATATGACTGCTTCTAAGACTCCCTTTTGAAACACTGAGTTACTGGAGCTTATTGCTGGTATTATGTCAGAGACTGTACAATAGGCTAGGTTTTATTTGTTTGCCTGATATCAACATTTCTGATAACTTGCATGGTGTTTGTTGAGAAAAAAAACACATATCAAAGAATAGCTAGGTGATATAAACTGTAAAATGTTTACTAAAGATAACTAAAAATGGGATGTTGTGAAAAGACCAGTGCACATTTTAACTTATTTGTTAAACAATACAAAAGCAAAAGCTGGCACAAATTGATTTCATCTATTAAAATGACAAATTACATTGTATCTCAGATGCAAAAATGCCTTCTAAGTATATCTCATTTCACTCAATATTATATTAAATAAACATATCATCCTAAACACCATCAATAATATCATGCAACATTTTATGGCACAGTATCAATTTGCATTTCAGATTGCACAGATTAGAGATTTCTTCATAATGCGCATAATTCAGCATGATATTTCAAGACATTTAGCTTCATTTTATTTTAACACTTTCTTGAAATGCCCTATTCATTCATTTATTTTACATTAACTAGGTAAATATATATGCCCACTGACCCTTTTCATACATTATCTGGGCCAGAAGGCCAAGATATTAAACACTGTAAAACAATATTACAAAACAAACAAACAAAGGATGTTTTCAAAATGTTACACATATCATGTCAGTTTCAGATCTTCTCATCCCATAGACCAATACAATAGATTTTAAATGTAAGAAATACGAATACCTGTGTGTTTCTTAGGATCAGCCTATTGCAGAGGAGCCCCCCCTCCAAAAAAAAAAACAATATAATATGAGTTAGGGCTCTCGAATTTGATCGAAAGTTTGTTGTTTGTTTGTTTAATTTAACTGTGGAGGCTGCCCACTAAAGTGTGCTAGCCTGTGTAACTAATTTATCACTGTTTCTGCATTTTCTGTGTGTTTCTACCAAAAAAACAAAAAAAAACAAAAAAATAATCCTTGTTTTCCCGCCTTCCTCGACTAGTTTAGACCAGTTTACAGGCATTGCTGTATTCTGGGCTGTGGTGTAGTTCCTGTGTTGTCCATTACCTTACTTGGATAGAAGGAAGTTTCTTTGTTCACCAGTGGGAGTGGGGAGCCTTGAGCAGCCTACCTGTCCTTGTAGGAAATGACCTCAGCACAAGAAGCAGTAGTAATTGGTTGTTTTGGACCATTTCTAGCTCTTTTGTAGTTCACTGTTTAAAATCCGCCTCTGGGTGTTTTTTTCTGGCTATACTACTCAGACAAGCTCCTCGTGGGTTTGCAGAGGGGTCCTAGCAGCAGGGAACTCAGAAAAGCGACTACTTTCTGGATTTAAGTATCTTTGCATTTTTTTTCACTTGGAATAGCTTCTGTAGCTTACCCTGAACTAGCTTGAACTGTTTTTTTAACTGTTTGCTGCATTATTTTAAAATCTGCACTTAAAGTTACATTTTAGTCGAATTTGATCAAAAGTTTTTGTTTGTTTGTTTAATTTAACTGTGGAGGCTGCCCACTAAAGTATGCTAGCCTGTGTAACTAATTTATCACTGTTTCTGCATTTTCTGTGTGTTTCTACCAAAAAAAACAAAAAAATAATCCTTGTTTTCCCGCCTTCCTCGACTAGTTTAGACCAGTTTACAGGCATTGCTGTATTCTGGGCTGTGGTGTAGTTCCTGTGTTGTCCATTACCTTACTTGGATAGAAGGAAGTTTCTTTGCTCACCAGTGGGAGTGGGGAGCCTTGAGCAGCCTACCTGCCCCTGTAGGAAGTGACCTCAGCACAAGAAGCAGTAGTAATTGGTTGTTTTGGACCATTTCTAGCTCTTTTGTAGTTCACTGTTTAAAATCCGCATTTGCACGGCTTTGCACGGTTGTGTGCATAGCGCAGCACTGGTTAAACAAGGTTAAACTCTTTCTGGTTCCGCCAAGTCTGCTCTTCAAATTTTCCCTTAAGGAAGCTCTACTCTTAGTATAACCAGACTACTTACTATATTATAAGCCTAGCACTTGTTCTCAATACTTCTCTACTAAGTAAGCACTCTCGTACTAAGTAAAGCACTACATCTACTTACCACCCCTGTGAATATCCACTTCCCTTAAAGGTACAGCACTCCCTTATACAGTTCTAGCATGTCGAGTGGTAGAGTACTGGCATTGTCTCCAGTTCAGCTGGTCAATCTGGATATCTTGAGACAATGCTACAATTGTCTCATGTACACAGACAACCCTCTCCTCCTCTCAACAAACACAAATACATGTGACAGATGCAACTATATAGCCAAACTGGAGGCTGAACTCTCTCAACTCAGGGCTGGCATGACCAGACAGGAGGAGATGGCAACCACACACACAACAATCCCAGTCCCACATAGACCTACCACAACTGCAAACCAAACACATAAAAACACAAAGACATACTCGGAGGCTCTAACAAAAAACTTACCAAAACAACAGAGGCTCCCAAAGCAGACACCCAAAAATTCACCACCTCAAACCAAAACACATGCAACACATACTTCAATAAATCAGTGTGTCAACCAATTACAGCCCTTAAGGCCAAACACCTTGCCTGATACACTAGTAATAGGTGACTCTATAGTCAGACACACTGATGTCCCGCTGACCAGGCTGAACAAGGAGAAGGTGACTGTGAGCTGTCTATCGGGAGCTAGGATCCGCCACATAACACACGCACTCAAGTCACTCCAAAGCAAGTACAAATATGACTCCGTCATTGTCCATGCTGGTGTGAATGACCTGAGACGTACCTCCCTGGACTACATGAAAAGAGACATAGAGGAGCTCTCCGATTATGTAGCCCAGGCTGGTATGACCCTGACCCTGAGCAGCATCTTGCCCTCACCAAGAATGATACCACAATACAAAGACAAGATGATCAGCTTTAACAATTGGCTCAAGTACTGGTGTCATTCTAAGGGGATCCAATGTCTGTCTGTCTGGGATGACATGTTGGACAAGCCACGCTGCTTCGCAAGGGATGGCTTACACCTGTCACCATTGGGCTTCTGGATATTGGCTAAGGCTCTTGCCACCCCCATAGTGCCTTTTTTAGGCAAGGCTCAAAAGACAAACCCACCTCCTTAGAAAACAATAATGGAAAAAAACTAAGGGTAATGCTGCTCAATGCCAGAAGTCTAAATCTCAAGAAGCAGGCACTTGATGCACTCCTTAGTATGGAGAACATCGACGTCTGTGCAGTAACTGAAACCTGGTTCAAGGCTCCTGAGAGCACCCCAGCGCAACCAGGCTATACCTCGTATCATGCTTTTCGGCCCAAAAACCTGGGCCGAACCACAAAGGGAGGGGGAGTGTCCATATTCATCAAGGACACCCACACCTCCAGGTTAGTAGCAACACATGAAGCATCAGAGACCATACAGGTGCAACTAACCGTAGGCAAAACTGCTATACAACTGGTAGCATGTTACAGACCACCCTCCCAGTCTCAAGAACTCCACTCAGCCTTCCTGAAGACATTGGAGGATATGAATGTATCACAAAATACCATCATACTGGGAGACTTCAACTACCCAAACATAGATTGGGTACATTATTCTAGCCCTAATACCCTAGCCCAAAGGTTCCTGGAATTCATAAATTCAAATGCACTGGAACAATTAGTCACCTCTCCCACTAGGGAGATAATATACTAGACCTGATCATCACAAACATGGGGACAAAATGCTCCACACCGGAAGTATACCCCTCACTAGTGAGATCTGACCACAAACTAATCACCCTGGATATACATATCCCACCTCCACCCCCAGCACAAAAGACCACAGTGAAAACTTCTCAAAAGCAGACTTCACTCTTCTTAAGACTGAGATGGTATCCTTTAAGCCCACTGTGCCAGTGGATACCACATCCCACGATGCCGAATCCTTCACAAATGCTTTCTATGGACATCTCCAAGAATGCATGGATCATGCAATCCCAAACAAATCCAAGTCCCTCTCCACCAAAGGTAAGCGTCCTGTCTGGTGGACCTCAGCCATAAACAAATTGTATAACAAAGAAGGAAGCTACTGCACATCAGAGCAAAATCCCATGAAGGGAAGACATCTCTGATCAACATTAGCAGAAAACTATGTTCTCTCATAAAAACATCCAAGGCCAACTTTGAGAGAAAAATCGCTAAGGACACTAAAGATAACCACAAAGCCTTCTTCAGCTATGTTAGAAACCTGGGCGGAAACCCTGAGATATGCTCAGAGTTGGTTCACAACAATAAAAAATACACTGACCCCAAAGATATTGCCAACATTCTGGCTGACAGGTTCAGTGCAAATTTCTCCCCTCCTTCACCCCCAAAAGAAGAAATACTTATCCCAGCTGAATGTAATCTCCCTGTCATCTCAGATGTCCAAGTGAGAACTGCCCTAAACAAAGCAAAAAACACAGCATCAATGGGACCTGACGGTATCCCGGGTTGCGTGTTACGTGAACTCCAAGAGGAGCTAAACCCACACATAAAAATGCTATTTAACCTTAGCCTTACTTCGGGATATGTACCTGAACACTGGCGTACAGCAACAGTGGTCCCACTCCACAAGGGGGGGTGTCTCTACAGACTCTGGAAACTACCGCCCCATAAGCTTAATCAGCCTGGTCTGCAAAGCTATGGAAAGAATCGTTATGGAAGTCATAAACAGAGACATAGGGGACCTACAGACACTTGACCCCACCCAGTTCGGCTTTGTAAAGGGCAGATCCTGCCTTTTAAACCTGGTTGACTTTTTTGAAACAGTCACTAGAGCCATTGACGTGGGCAAAGTAGTCCATACAGCATACCTGGACTTGGCTAAGGCCTTCGACACAATACCTCACTCAGGCATCATAGATAAGCTCAACAGCTTAAATGTAAACCCTTATGTCACTAGATGGGTTGCAAACTGGCTAAAGGACAGAACCCATAAAGTTAAAATCGCTGGAGCAATGTCAGACTCAAAGCCAGTCACAAGTGGTGACCCACAGGGATCTGTCCTGGGACCCCTCTTGTTCGGCATTTATTTTTCAGATGTTAAAGCAAACACGGGAGGGCTGTGGCTGACAAAGTTCACAGATGATTGCAAACTAGGCACCATAGTCGATACACCAGCAGACACACACATCCTACAAAAAGGCCTCACAGAAATGGACAACTGGTGCCGGAGTCACAGCCTTAAACTAAATGCCAAAAAATGTATAGTCATCCCCTTTGGGAAAAACAAAGTAACCACAAATTATCACATAGACAGCAACCCACTGAGTACTGAAAAAGTAATCAGAGACCTAGGGACCCAAGTCGACAGCGACCTCTCATTTGATACCCACATTGCAAAAGTGGTTAGAAAAACATTCTACCTTGCACACCTCATCATGAAGGGATTCACATCCAGATCCAAGGATGTCATTGTACCTCTATATTCCTCCCTCATCAGACCCATGATTGAGTACAATGCCCCATTTGGTATGTACCTCACCCGGCATTTGCAACAGCTGGAGAGACCACAAAAGTACCTCACCAAGAGGATCAAGGGTCTCCAACATATGTCTTATTCTGCCAGACTAAAGAAACTTCAGCTCTATTCAGTATCATACCGCCTGCTCAAAGGTGATCTCTGCCTGACGTACAAGGCCATGTCCAATCAGGATCTGATGGACATGCTCCACCTCAAAAAATCCAAGTCCATCAGGACCACGAGAGCTAAAGACTTAAACCTCGGCACAAGTTTGAATAGGACATGCTGGAGGGATAGATTCATAACCCAGAGGCTTCCCATGCTTTGGAACAAGATCCCAGTTCGTATTAGGCAGAGCCCCTCACTGACTCTCTTCAAGAGAAATCTTGACGAGTGGATGGGAGATCGTAAGTTTACCCCAGGGGTCACATCTGTGTCACTGCTAGACAGGGGCACAGTAAACTAATTCTATTATATAAGGGGACCTTCATTGTGTCACTACTAGACACAGTATTCTAAATTTATTCTGTACATTTTTGTACCATTTCATGGGGTGGCAAATGCCACATCACTATGGCTAGGCTTACAAATGCCCCAGGGCAGATAGCCTAGTACTATACTATGAAACTATGAAACTATAAAGAAATGTTGAAAGTGTAATAGCCCTGAAAAGGGGAAAAATATGATAATGACTGTCAAGCATCGTTTTTCTTCCTTCAACCTTTTTTTGCAGTGGGTAAGCCCCCTTTTATACCTGGACATGGGGGCAAGCTTCTTCACAACCCAAACTTATATATACCAAATCCAAGATTGCCATACCTCAGAGAAAAGGAAACATCTCAAGGAAAAATACTCTTTGACTTATTATATTTAAGTCTACATTTTCAGTCATTCACAGTCCCAGACTGACAATAATTATTCTTAGAATTTCACATGGCCACTATGGGTTAATTAGCATCAAATTAAAGCAGATGGTATTATAAAAAATATCAATAAAGTGATGATATGTTGAAAACAGAGCAAAGGAAGAAATCTATAGTTAGCAATATAAAACATGGGAAAACATTTTACTAATTATGTTTGCAGTAAAGATAGAAAGTCACTTATTTTTTAATAATACTTATTTGTAGCTAACTATTTTCTTTGTGATTATTAACTCGAAGGGGATTTGCTGAGTACATGCTGTGGTGTACATGGAGGCAGTAATGACCTCTCTGAAGATCAACTGAACTATTATCAGGCAGGCTAAGGCAGATGGCAGAGAGTTACCAGCATGAGGAGCTGAAGGCACTATTTTCAGAATTACTGCTTGCATCACCAGCCTGCATACGAAAGATGGAAAAGATGTAGGAAGTCTAATGACATACTGCAAGGGAGAAAGTTTTGGGACTGGTATAAGAATAGGGTGCAGGTCTAGCAGGATTTGAAACTATCCTTTTTTTTTTTTTGTTTTGTCATATTGTTTTACATTGCATGATGGCCCAGATCATGGCTGAAAGTAGTCTGTGGACCAGTTCACTAACCCAGTTAAAAAATGTAAAATAAATATTAAAGTGTTAGCCAGGACAGTGTCAGTGACAAGCTGCATCTAGACCTAGAAGGGAGAATGGTGGATAGAGCTACATTGGAAAGGTATATCTGCACTATTGTTCCTTTAACTTGTGATGTAAGGAGGGTTGTATCACAGCAGCAGCAAAAGAGGAGGGTAACTACTCATACACTGGAAAGGATGAGAAAATGGACAGAAAAATAGCAAAATAGCAAACAGGAGGTATCATAAAGGATGGTTGGGCATCACTGATATACACAGCAAGGAATCTCAGAAGAAAGATAGGAGCTACAAGTAGTGATGCAGAAAGGGTGGGTGGACATAGGTGTTATCAAAACATGTGCCAGTGACAAGTGGGGGTGACACCAAGGTTCTATCATATAGGTTGCTTAATAATGACAACACATAAAGGGATTGAGGGAGTAATAACCTACATAAAAGAGGCATCAAATGCAAGGTCATGGATGATAAAAAGCATCCTATAAAGAGCACGAAAAAGTGGACAGGTTCAGAAACTCTGCTAGTTAAATAAATACTGGTGGACTGATACAGATATTTAAAGACAGCAGGAAAAACTAAGCAGCCAATAAAGGAGTAGGGCATGAAGATTAAGGCTATAGTTAGGAAAGAAACTGAGTTTGCTAGGAGCAGAATGGTATATTCAGATCATCAGGACAGAGAGGAGTGGAAGGTGATTGAGGTCTTTAAAGATGAGGGATTCAGTCTGCTGGTATGGAATTGTAATATAAATTACTCTGGAGGTGGTCCTTAACAAGGTGAAATGGCTAGAGATGTTCAGGCAATAGAGTTATTAACTGAGAAAGATGATGCCATGATGTGTAAGAGTTCAAAGATGAAGATAATGATCTGGGATTTTTAGTGACGATAATTATGCTAAGCTTGGAAAGAAAGTCAAGCATGTGTTAAAGGTGTGGGTGCAAACTGTTTAGCGAAAAAGGTCAAGAAAGGTTATTAGAGAAGCAGTACTCAGGACCATGGACAAGAGTTTGAAGAATAAGTGACATGGCTGTATCAGAATACGAGGTTAGAAATTATAATAAAATACAGACAATAACACTGATGGAAGGGAAGTGGTGGTGAAATGGAGGTAGCACAGAGTGAACCAGAATAGTAACAAGAGAATGTGAGGGCAGCAATGGAGCAAGTCAAAAACAACTGGGGGAAGTGCTCAAGAAGGACAGCAAAGGTTGTTTAAGTATATATATATATATATATATATATATATATATATATATAACTGCGGTGGTGGTGCTGCAGTAGCATTGTCGCCTCACAGTAAGACATTGTCCGGTTCGATTCTCCACTAGAGCGTCTTCTGTGTGGAGACATGTGTGAATGGGCGTACCTTCGTTGAAGGTTGTGCGTCAGAGCTGGCAACTCGGCACGTAAAAATGTACTGCCAATCATTAGTGGACCAGAGTTCCGCTGTGGTGACCCTTAACTGGGAAAAGCCGAAAGACACAACAAAAAAAAAAAAGAGGAAGAGAGGGATGGACCAAGCTAGGCTTAGTAAACTAAGGAGGAAGAGCATGTAAGACATGGAAAAAGAAAATTTGTTGAAGGACCAGTTTGCATCATGTTGGAGCTGGAAAGAGACAAGAAGGCACCATGTTGGAATGTTGGAAGGATGCTTGGATGGGGGTAGAGTAGTAGATGGAAAACATGATAAACTAGGAATATATGAAAAGAGAAATGGCTACCAGATGAACTTTGTCTCATGGTCCCCAAGAATATGGTCATTAGGCTGGTAGTTGGCAGATTCTCTGTTGGATACCTGCAAACGATTCCTAGCCATTTCACACAGAGCTGAGGATTGGAATACAGCAAATGTGGCACCTTTGCACAATTGTAGGTATAAGAAAAATTCAACGAACTAGGAGGCATAGGCATTTTACTCAAACTGCAGTGTCAGGGAATAACATGGATAGAATTATTAAGGGAAAGGTTGGTTGTTTTCTAAGAGGACACCAATCTCTTGAAGAAAACAGACTCAAGGCCAGAAGTAGCTACTAAATGAAGGCCATTTAGTTTTATAAGTTAGTTACTGGAAATTTTGATGAGGATGTTCCAGTAAACATAGTTTTGTACATCACCCATGCGTTTGATGCTGTTCTACTCAAGTGGTTATTATGAGATGTTTACAAACGGGGTAGGATCAGTACTAAGAAATTAGAATTTGAAATGGATGAAGGGTTAAATATAAAGGTTGGGGTAAGAGTTAAGATGTTAAGAATAAAGGAGGAATACAGATGAGCACTATAGTAGCTGGGGCTGTATCCAGGTCTTTTCAATATTTCAAATATAGCCAAGACTAAAAGCAGGCAAACTGTAAACTATGAATCCAAACAACAAAGGCAGTAACCACGAGACAGCACCAAGTAGAGAACAATGAAAACTTAATCCAATGAAGCGCTTTTCGTTTGTCCCACTCAATAAACTTCTTCAGATAAAAAAACACATCACTCAAGAATGCTTTAAATACACAGTCAATTGCCATCTCAATTATTCAATCAAAGCATTTAAAGAAAAAATAACTGTTTTAGTAACACGGACATATTTTAACACAAACATACAATCTAAAATAAGTTCCTAAAATAAATACCTAACGTAAGCACCACTACACTACCTAAAATAAAAATATAAATGTAAATATATATATTTTTTATGATAGGATAGATATAAAAAAATCATGTCTTTATCCATAAAACAATATAAATAACATTGTTCAAAAGATAATAATGAGTTTTTTTTTCTAGACAAAATCAATAAGTTGAAGTATGATGTAAGATATAACTTCCTTACTGTCGATGTTAAAGACCTATATACATGTATCCTACATGATACAGCAGTAGATTGGGTTGACCAAATATTAAGGTTTTATGGTAGTACTAAAAATGAACTGGACGTTGTACATGAACTCTTGGATCTAGCTTTAGGTAACAATTTCTTTATGTTTGAAGGTAACTTTTACCTTCAAAAGGTCGGGGTTGCTATGGGCTCCCCTTGTGGTGCTAGTGTCGCTAATATGGTTATGGCCCACTGGGAACATCTTTTTGTTTTTAACAACTGTGACTTTAAAAATAACAATTTTTTACACCCGCTATTTGGATGATATTTTTATTTTATTGGATGGTGACCATACCACTAGTCAGCTCCTAGTCAATTACTTCAACAACACCACACAATTTTTGAAGTTTACTTCTACTTTTCACACAGAGTCCATTCCATACCTCGACATATTACTATCTAAGGACTATCTCACCCAGAATTTTATATCCGCTATCTATAGAAAGACAACTTATTCCAACTCTTTTTTACCCTTCTCCAGTTGTCATCCATTACACCAGAAATGAGCAATAGTTAAAGGTCAATTGGTCAGGGCTGCCCGTTTAACAACTCTTGATATTGATTTTTCATGCTGAATGTAGACATTTGAAGAATATGTTTTCACATCGTGGGTACCCTGATTATATACTGGATGTGATCATTGAAGAAGTGACCGTTAAACATTTGAATCATTTTTATAAGCCCATCTTGAATAGTGAACATATTTTACTGAATGAAACAGAGAACATTTGTCCACAGCTTGCGGTCACTCCTAATGTGTCAATACAACCTGAGACATCTTGTGCTACTTTTATAACCACTTACAATTCTAATAGTAAGGAATGTTTTCAGGTTTTGTGTAAAAACTGGGCACTTTTTAAGTGTGACATTAATGTTTACCAGAAGTTAGGTGATCACCCTGTCATAGTATATAAGAAAGCTAAGAACCTTAAAACAACATCAAAGTCGACAGGTAAGAACACCTGGTATGTATAAATGTCAAGCTTGCAGTTACTGCCAGTATGTTATTGAATCTAACAGATTCAAAATTCATGATTACCAATATAATTTGAGAGTGAGAGTGAATTGTAACTCCAGAATGGTGATTTATTTAGCTCAGTACCAAACCTGTGTAGCCTACTACGTAGGTAAAACAGAGAGGCAACTTTGTGATCGCATTTATGAACATATTTATGCTATTAGAAAACAAAAACTTGAGAACGCACTAGCTAAACATATTTCATTACACTCAGATCACAACTTTAAATTTCTAGTCATCGATCAAGTATTTCAAAACCCTAGAGGTGGTCCAACCCCTCTTAAGTTAGAAGAATTAGAATTGGGTTGGCAGATCAGACTAAATGCATATAATGTGCCAGGATTGAACGAAGGGTGCTCAATTAGTAACATCCTTAAGCTTAAGAGTCTCATTAGATAAAATATTTTAAATATTCTAGACATTGTAAGATTGTTTATATTTATAAAACTCATTATTATCTTTTGAACAATGTTATTTATATTGTTTTATGGATAAAGACATGATTTTTTATATCTATCCTATCATAAAAAATATATATATATATTTGCATTTTTATTTTTATTTTAGGTAGTGTAGTGGTGCTTACGTTAGGTATTTATTTTAGGAACTTATTTTAGATTATATGTTTGTGTTAAAATATGTTCGTGTTACTAAAACTGTTATTTTTTCTTTAAATGCTTTGATTGAATAATTGAGATAGCAATTGACTGTGTATTTAAAGCATTCTTGAGTGATGTGTTTTTTTATCTGAAGAAGTTTGTTGATTGGGACAAACGAAAAGCGCTTCATTGGATTAAATGTTCATTGTTCTCTACTTGGTGCTGTCTCGTGGTTCCTACCTTTGTTGTTTGGATTCATAAAATATAGCCAAGAAAAAAACTTGTAAATAATATTTCTGGTCAACTAAAGATATGCTTTAGGACCTTCCATCTACTCACATCTAATTTATATATGACCTCGGCAAGGAATGTCATGCTTCTCAAAATTGAGTACTGCCTGCATCATCAGCTCTTCCCTCAAGCAAAAATACTCATCAAATAAAAGCTGTCAGATTTTCAGCTTTATATTTTTAGCAGATGCTAACAGAGATCATTGTGACATAGTTACCATTTCAAAGCAGATATACATTTCTACATGGCTCCTTGTTATTAAAAATAATTACCTGATAACAATGCTCACTTCTAAGGACAAAATTACACATTAGACAACAAAACACACTCTTTCAGATGCAAGCAACTGCATATCCAGCACTGATGAAAGGACTTTCAATAGAATAGGACTCAGGCTGATGTAAGGAAGAAAGAAAAGAACAATTAAAAAAAAAAGAAGAAAAACTTTAGATAGCTTTAAGGCTAAACTCAAAGAACACGTGATAAATAAACCATTTTTACTTGTTTTGTAATACTGGGTAAGGTATAGCTGACTGTTTTCCTGCTGTTGTACTATAGAAATGATCTTCATAGGTTCTTAGGTAGTTACTAGGTTATCGATCTTTGAGGATCTTAAAAAGTCCAGCCTTACAATACTATGGTAGTTTTTAGCCCTTATATTTTGCATACAAATAACCCATCCTATACAACGCCAAACATACATGCACAGATATTCCTGGATTTTGAAAACACAAACTCCCTGGACCAGATAGTCAATACACCAACTAGGGGTGCAACCATACTGGATCTGGTCCTCAATTATATGGGAGAGAGCTGCACACCTCCTACTGTAATGCCTTTCCTGGTAAGGTCAGACCACAAAATGATCTCCTTTGAAATAAAAATAAAACCTGGACCCCCAACTAAACCTGGAAAATTTAGGAACTATTCTAAGGCTAACCTCCTGCTAATAAGTGAGAACCTAGCAAAATGTCATGCCCCCATAAACCCTGAGAACACCTGCCTATACAGAACTCTTCACAGACACCCTGTGCAAGCATGTTAATAGCTGCATAGAGGCAGCTGTACCCAGCAGGAAAAAGTATAGAACTAACTCAAAAAACAAGCCACACTGGTGGAATCACAAAAAACAATAGGCTGTATAACCGGAGGAAGAAAATCATAGCGAAAATTAGGAGGCGCAGCACCCATCAGGATAAAAGCACTCTCATCAAACTAAACAAACAACTCAGAGGACAAATAAAGTCTATCAAAGCCAAATTTGAGGTAAGTTTGGCCTCCCAGGCCAAGGACAACCACAAAGCATTCTATAGCTATATCCTCAACCTCAATGGCAATACACAATTGTGTGCAGAGCTCATTGTAAATGGAGCCACCTATACTGAGTCAGAAGATATGGCAAACCTTCTGTCTGATAAATGCAGCTCCAACTTTACCCCTTTCTCTCCCTTAACCTTCTCTCATGAAATATCATCAAATATAACTCCCCCTACTATCACTAGGGAACAGGTCCTTAATGCTCTCTCTAAGACCAAGAACACTGCATCAATGGGCCCAGACAATATCCCAGGATGCCTTCTAAATAGCATGCAACATGACCTATCAGGGCTTCAGGAACTACTATTTAACTGTAGCCTCCAAACATGTTTAAAGTCTCATGAATGACGTAAGGTAACAGTCATCCCTCTGTACAAAGGTTCGCCATCTACAGACCCTGGAAACTACAGACCCACAAGTCTCACTAGTCTTATATGTAAAGCCATGGAAAGAATTATCATGGAGATGATAAATAGAGATATATTGAACCTCTAGACACTGCACCCAACCCAGTTTGGTTTCGTCAAGGGCAGATCATGCCTACTCAACCTGGTGGACTTCTTTGAGAAGGTCACCAAAGCAATGAATGAGGGCAAACTTATTCACACTGCCTACCTTGACCTGGCTAAGGTATGTGACACAATACCCCACTCGGGCATTGTTGACAAACTCAAGAAGATAGGTACAAACCCGTATGTCACCCGGTGGATAGCCAACTGGCTCACAGACAGGACCCAGGAAGTTAGAATTGGGGAGTCCACCTCTGCAAAGAGGCCAGTCACAAGTGAAGTCCATCAATCATCAGTCCTTGGACCACTCCTTTTTGGCATTTACTTCTCATAAGTCAAGGCTAATGTCAGTGGTCTCTGGCTGACTAAATTTGCATATGATTGCAAATTAAGAGCTGTCATTGAATCTTACACTGACACAAATGTTCTCCAGGAGGGGCTGACACAGACAAACAACTGGTGTCACAGCCATGGACTAAAACTAAATGTCAATAAATGCATAATACTATCCTTTGGGGAATCATCCATCCATGGTAACTATCATATTGACAATACACCCCTTAAAGTTGACCCAGTAGTCAGGGACTTAGGGGCACACATAGATAGTACTCTAACCTTTGACCATCATGTGTCTACAGTGGTGAGAAAATCATTCTATATTGCACAACTTATAAACAAAGGTATGACATTTGTTTCCAAGGAAGTCATTGTTCCACTGTATACGGCATTCATCAGACCTATCATTGAGTACAATGCCCCCTTTGGTATGTACTTAACCAATCATATCCAACAATTGGAATGTCCACAGAGGTTCCTCACTAAAATAATACAGGTTGTAAATAAAATGTCCTATGCAGACCGCCTCAAGGCCCTATCCCTATATTCTGTCTCCTACAGGCTTTTGAGAGGAGATCTACACCTGGCATATAGGGCATTGTCAGACCCCACTCTGATGGACTTCTTGCATACTCACAAAACAAACAGCACCAGAATTACCCATTTTAAAGACTTAAATCTTGCCTGTGATATATATAGGTCTTGCTGGGCTGGAGAGATTGGTGTGTGTCCCAGAGACTACTGTGTCTATGGAACAGGCTCCCCATCCATGTGAAGCAGAGGTCTTCCCTAACCCAGTTCAAATGCAACTTGGACAATTGGATGGGAACCCAGAAATTCATCCCTGGTTTGGCACCCATGTCTCTAATGGACACAGCTAAACTGTAAATGGTTCTTCTCCCATCCCCCTGCTTACACTTATCAAGGGTATCAAAACTTGTCAGAGATTTGAGATGCATGGCTAAGCTTAAAAAGGCCCTTGTTGTCATTAGCCTAGTAAACACCTATGAACCTACGAACCTGTGAACCATGGATGGGCTGAACAGGGGTATGTTGGGACATTTACATGTTTCCCAATCCATAGGGGCAAGGACATTAAACCATAGGTGAATTTGTGGCTACCCATCCATTCATCCAAATCACATTTGAGTAGAGTAAGAGAGGTACTTAGCTTTATGTGGAATGGAAGATCATTCCATAGAAGTGTTGCTATTCTCTGTGATACAAAAACCTATCCATCCATGTTCTTTTTATTTTTCAAAAGCAGTTGACATCCCATGAGTTGATGTTTATGACATGACTGGGCGATTAATGTGTATTGGTATGACAAAAGAGGGTCTGCTCAATATGCAAGTCAGAGGTCGTTGCTCGGTAGGATGTACAATACTGAGAGGAGGGACATGGCTTTGAAAACAATCTGCATAATTTGTATGATTTTTCAGTGAGAAAGCATTGTGGTCATGCCAGCTGAGATAAGTATTTGGAGAGATACATACCAAAAGGGTCAATTATACTTATTGATCAGCCTAATGAGTGCAGAGTACAGTGGAACAATTACATCCCTGGATCTGGATGCAACACCTATAGATAAAAACTTTGCAATAAAAAAATACTTCCTTTCAATAATGGGTACATGGTGAGGACAGTTCATTGTTAACATAGGATCCCGGATCCCTAACTGTGGGATCGATTTTTTGGGTTACTCTGTCAATGTGATAGTTACAAGCAGAGTCATACTTGCCAAAGGATATGATTATACACTGTGTTGCATTTAGTTTTAACCCATGGTTTTGGCATGAACGATTTATTTGGGACATCTTCTTGGTGAATCTTGGTTTTCCCTGGGGAGTTTATGATCTCATCAAGTCTGCAGTCATCTGCAAACTTGGGCAGTCACAAACCCTTAACATTGTTGTCGACCTCTGAGAAGTAGTCTAAAGAGGAGTGGCCCAAGGACTAAACCCTGGGGTACTCAGCTAGTGACAGGTCTTTTGAAGGAGGTAGAGCCACCCAGCCTAATTTCTCTGTTTCTATTTGTTATCCAATTTGCTATGCCATCAGTTTCATGGAGGAGTAACGTTTAGCTAGGGCAGTGTATCTGTCGTACATGAGTATAGTGTTGTGTTGAATGCTTTGGAAAGGTCTAGATAAATGTTGTGTTCTGTTTTTGCACTTGTCCATTACCTCAGTAACTGTTTTGAAGACGTCAACTCGGTTAAGTGGGCAGAATCTGCTTTTGTCACTTCTGAACTTGGCTGGACTGCGAGTCTATATGTTACCTGTATCCTTTTATGTTAATTCCATAATGATCCTTTTCATAGCCTTACAAAAGAGACTGGTCAGCCTAATGGGCCTTTAATTACTCAGGTCCATTGAAGTTCCACTTTTTTGCAAGGGAATGACTGTTGCCTTCCGCCACTCATCAGGCACAAAGCCTGTTTTGAGGCTGATGTTGAATAGTTTCTGTAGGGGATCAGATAAGTCATGTTTCAGGCTGCCCAGTGGGCTCCCTGGTATGTTATCTGGCCCAGCAGACATACTATTCTTGGCTTAGATAGTGCCTTGAGGATGTGTTCTTGGTGATTTGAGTGTGCAGGTAGAGTGTATGTGTCAGTATGTGATCTGAGAATAGTGGAGGTGAGAAGGAGTGAAGTCTGAGCTAAATTTGTTTGCTAGTAGATTGTCTATGTCTTCTGGGTCTGATTTTGTGATACCATTTATTGTTAGCTCTGCACAGGCCTCTGTATTTCTTCTCACATTTTCAACATATTTAAAGAAGGAATTGTGGTTATCCTTCACCTGGAAAGGTGTTTTACCTCCTATCTGGCTTTAGTTGATTTGATCAGGGTCCAGAGTTCCTTGTTTAGTTTAATAAGAGTGCTCTGACATACTGAGAATCAGATTTACTTTGTGAGTAATATATTTTTTTCTTTTATTATAGAACCTGTTTATATTTGAATTCCTCAGAGGTATTTTTTTGCTGAAATTAGCATTGTATTTATTTCTGTGGGGGACAGATCTGTCTATACAGCTATTTACATGTGCATAAAATTTGGCAGTGAAGGATTCCACATAAGACATGGGGTCATCAAGATGGAAGGGTCATTTGAATTTAGCCAGATCATAAATCAGCTTTAGTAGATTAGCTTTTGCATAATCTTTGCATACCAAGATATTGGAAAACATTTCAGGATTTAGTTTTATGATGAATGTCAGTGACTTGTCAGATTTGACCAGGGAGCAAGTTATAATTGGCAGAGAACAATGCTTGCCCATATCGGTAAAGAGCAAATCTAGAATTTTATTGCCCCTGGTTGTTTATGGAGAGGGTTGTTGAAGTATCCTAGGAGAATGGTGCTTGGCTTAATACATAGGGATTCCTTACTAGTTAGTTAACAGGCATGGGGTGAAGGAACATATAGCGGTGCTACAGCTATTATAATAGGTTTTGTCAATAGTAAGTTGGATGTGAGGTCTAGGTCATTATCTTGTTTAACTAGTCTGGAGATGAAGTGTTTTTTTAACAGTTGTCTGATTGTCACTTGCTGCTTTCACTGTCTGGATGGAATCTCTTCTGATTAAATACTATACATGTTATTGCAAATAATGGTGTGTACATACTGAACTGTTCACTTTAACATAACTGTAAAATGTTAACTGCACTGCTTTTATACTGCTCTTTTGGGGGTTGGTCTATGGCTGAAATGATGAACTGATGAGCCCCTCTTACCTGATTAACAAATATCAATAATTCAGTACACAGAGAGAATACAGTATCTACTATTTACAGATGATGCAAAGGTGAGGCAGTATTGGATGGAGAATAAAGTCTAAGAAAATATTTGGAAAGGCCGACCCAGTGGAAAGAAAGGATGATGGCTGAGGATGCAAAAGGCTGTCCTTTGTTCCCAGTGTCTCTGGTATGACATTTTGATATGGAGGAGTGGAACTGGTGGTTACAGTAAGAAAGGGGGAAGAAGCACTTTAATACGCCCTAGATCCTTGAGTTCAACCATCATGAACAGAATGAGAGTATCATGGCAGTTGCAAACATTATGATAGGGACAGGCTCCAGAACATAGGGTGCAATATTCCCACTCTTTCAGGAAGGTTCTGGAGGACATACATCATTACTGACATCAGGTTGCTAGGCATAGTCTAGTATTCAGCTATTTGAGGCATGTGTAGGATGGAGAAGAAATGTTATAACCACCAGCTCTTGTGTATTGAGATCATCTGAGACAGGAGTGAAATATTCTGTCAGCCCCATCCACTTGTCCGCATACCATAAGTGGTAGAGTGGGAATCCACATCTGCATTCACGAGTTGCTAATAGTGAAGAGAAGTTAGGAAGTTGGTCATAGTGAAGAGAAGGTTGGAAGTTGGTCATAGTGAAGAGAAGTTAGGAAGTTGGTAATAGTGAAGAGAAGTTGGGAAGTTGGAAAGCAGTGAAGGGAAGGTTGGAAAAGCTAAAGACAAGTACAATGTCAAAGTTCATTTAAATGAGAGGGCTATTTGGATTTAATAAATATAGGTCTGTGCAAGAAGGGACTTAATAAATATTTTAGTTAGCACTGCAGCTTTATATTCTTGAGATATTGAAAAACTGAAAATATGGAGAATTTCCCCTAAGTCCCAAGGGTGAACAATCTTGGAGTTACACACCCCATACAAAGCTACTTTTATTTTGTACTCATAGCAAAAGTTAGCATTTCATGGAGTTGATTTAATTTTGTAGATATTTTTCTTTGCAGTCCTAGTAATATCACTTACCTACTTTATATCAAAATGGCATATTAGGTAGGGTGTTTTTTCTGTCATCAGTCGCATACAATGCAATATCATGTCACTATACTCTATGTAGCTACACCCAGTGTGATATGCATCTATGCAAATACCAAAGTGAACTTGGGTTACTGTAAAAACATTTTAATGCAAATTTATAATTCTGTTTGGTGTTCAGTGTGATATGAAATACACTGCATTGGCATGGGTATATTTCTACTAAGTACTTTTGTTGTATCATGGAGCTGCAGCACAGTAATTCTGATATAATATCCATAAGAAAAGAGTACTCATGTTACTGATAGCATTTTGTTTGCTGTTCCCACTATTTTAGGAGACAGCCTTGGTGCTAGCTCCTGTATTTTTGCATAGGAGAGTTATGCAGACTAGTATGCATAAAAAAGCATTTTCACTCTTTTCCTGACAGAGATGCACTTCAGAGTTTGGTGTGATGAATACTAATACACACATCACATAAAAAATATTAATGAAGAGTAGCTGTACCTTAACATGAGAAACCAAATGCAGAAATGCCACCATATTCTACTATGTAGATTTTTTGTCTGTATAGTGAAATCAGTGATTCAATATGATGCATCAATATGATGCATGTTGCTTTATCTTGATAATTTCAAAATATATTACTTTTTTTTGCACAATCACATTCTGCACAATCACAATCTGCAAAGTAAAAATGTTTCTTATTGACTCAGTAAAAAGCAGTTTCAACTGCTTTATTAATTTTCTGACTACTTGTGAAAGTAGTATAGGTCATTTTTTGTTAAGAATAAAATCTGTGTTGCTTCCACACAATCATTTTCCTAGGTTAATGCTATATTAGTTTTGTTTACTGTGACAGTATTTGTTGAAGTAATGCTTTTTTTTAATCAAGACCAGAATTAATATACTGCTAACCAAAAGCAAAATGCTGCATGTTGCTTCCCCATGATCATAATCTGAAAGCAAAAATATTTCAACTTTGGTCAAATAAAATGAATGTGAGCCATTAGCCAGGGAATATTCTCTTGAATATAAATGTCATCCATGACATATATGTGTGTAGTATTGTAACCCTTAAAATGCATATTTCCTACAAAGTGTATTATTTTGGAAGAAGCATTATTGATGTCAACCTAGCATTAAGGTAAGTTTGTGTTTGTGTTTTGTGTTTTACTTGTATGGTCAAGATTTCAAATGTCGATCATATGGTCTCGGTCATATGAAAGTCGACATTTTGAAATTTTGGCCATATCGAGTAGACCCATATATATATATCTATATCTATATCTATATATATATATATATATATATATATATATATATATATATATATATATATATATATATATATATATATATATATATTTATATAGATAGATAGATATATATATATAGATAGATATAAATATTAAGGGCTAGAGGGAAACATGTTAAAATGTTGCCTTAATTACAGTACTGCTGTACCCAAAATGTTACAAGAGTTGTGTGCTAATATTTAATTTACTGATTTAATGCTGACTGCAATTCAAAATCAGTTTAGAGAAAAGAAATAAATTGTTTCTGCATTAGCATCATTTTATGATTTGTGTATAGGACAACAAATGATTATTCATATAGTCATACCCCTGAACATCAGATGTCAGCCATTAATTAACCATGCACATTGAAATCTCTAAACCAGAAAAAAGTATGCCCCACAGCAATAAACAGTGCTGAAACAAATGAATAGAATATAACCACAAAAAAAGTTCTCTGCACTGAAACATGGCCCAAAATATAGAGAAGAACTATATAAAACATACAATTAGATAACACATGAGCAGTTAGCCAGAAAGATATATTTATTGTGAGATATTTCGCAAATCAATCGCTTCATCAGACAATAACATCAATTCTGAATATAGAAGGGGTTGATATGATGAGATTATTTTTACAACAGTATAGTGGGTATGATGGAAGTTTTATTGTTCTATTATGTTTTCTGTTGGAGGATGTTTTAGAGTATAATGTATTTCTTTTTGACAATTGATATTATCTGTGTCGTTCTGGTGTAGCTATGGGCACATCATGTGCCACTAGCTACGCCAATATAGTAATGTGTCAATGGGAAATAATGTTATTTTATCTGAATACAGTGCTGAAATATGTCTATGTCGTTGCTTTGTGGATGATATTTTTACTTTGTGGGGAGGAACACTTGATCAGTTACAAGGGTTTTTAGAACACATATTGCAGCTGCCCCTTTTTAACTTTTTGTATGAAAACTTCTGAAACATAAACTGAATTTTTAGATATAGAAGTATGTAGAACTAAGGAAAGGGTGTTTAGAAATATAGCAGTTGGACAGTTTATGCACATGTCTAGACTAAAAGTATGAGATGAAGATTTTGTTAGTGAGTTGGATAGATTAGATAAGGTTCTTAAAAAGAGGGGATATAAGGATAATGAAATACAATTAGCTAGACGTAAAGAGCTTGATTTGCATGGAACGGAGGCTAAACCATTGTTTTTCATTACAGATTAGTATGATAAAAGTTAAAAAGACAGGCAATAGATCATTATCATTTCCTGTGGTATTTCCTGTGGTATTTAGTACTGATACCCCGGCTCTTAAGTGTATCATAGCGAACAACTGGAATATACTAACTAGTGATGCAACATTACAGGATATAGTTGGTGTTCACCCTAATTTCTGTTATAAGAATAATAAGTCTCTGAAGAGACTACTGTGTTACTTCAAGTGTGATGTGGTGAATAAGGGTTTGACCAATGTTAACAACATGAAAAGATGTAACAGCTGTGCTTTTTGTGATTATATAGATACTTTGGCCAAGTTTATACATCCTGTGACTGGCAAAGAGTTCAGGTTCTCTGCAGATGCATATTGCAGTACGAAGAATATAGTTTATTTGGCCTATTGGCCTTCTGTTATTCCTTTTATGTTGGAAAATCCAACAGGAGGCTTAGGGAAGGATTCAGGATCACTTGTATTGTGCACAGAAAGGGCAGCTGTTTAGTGTGACAGCTAAACATATCCTACAGTAAAGTGAGATGCATACTTTTTAAGTTTCTAGTTGTAGATGTGATACACAGAGGAGCACGCTTGGGTGATATTGTAAATGATACGGAAAAAAGTAAATTAAAGTGGATCTTTAGATTAAGATCATACTTAGGGAAGAGGCTAAACAATCATTTATTTTTAAGGCTTGGTTTGAAGGAACATAGGATAAGATGGAAGAAATTTTTAGATAATCGCTTTTAGTGCAAATTAAATGATTATGGTTGCCTAGTCATTAATTAATGTGCTTTTCATTTATTGGTTGTTTTGACTTTATTAATTGATTTGCTTTATATTTATATATGTGATGGTATTTGATGTTATTGTCTGATGAAGAGATTGATTTGCGAAAGTGCTCACAATAAATATATCTTTTTGGCTAACTGCTCATGTGTTATCTAACTGTATGTTTTGTATAGTCATTCTTTATGTTTTGAGATGTGTTTCAGTGCTGAGAACTTTTTTGCGGTTACATTGAAATCTCTGGTGATCAAATCACTTGGAAGTTACCACACTCACAAAAGCCTTCATTAATCAAGCAGCTACACAGATTGTGGAAAACAGCAGATATAAAAGAACTTTAGATGAGATTGCACAAAAATTAAAGAAGTGTGTATGTATATTAGAAATTTTACAATTAAACAGCACTACTTTTTGATTGGGACTTGATTAGTATACACCAAGCATCAGCGAGCATGACATTGGATGTAGAGGTCCTGATTAGTAATGATTCACCTGTCAGGTATCCAGTAAATTGTATTGTTACCATTGTGTGATTCAGAAAGTTATAAATGTTAATCTAAATACCAAGATTTATTTTATTCCATAAATCATTGTAAAATAACCAGGAACATAAAGTAAAAGCAGAGAACTGAGTCCAGAAAGCACACCTTTAATCACAAAACAATAATACATGTAGTTGAAACACAAAATTAAGTGCTTTCGTCCCTAAAATAAGGACTTCATCAGAACACATAACCAGTCCAAATAATCTGATTTATACATCCCCAGCAAGTCAGATGACTCAATGATTTCAAATTAAATTAAGCAATTAACCAACCCCCTAAAGAAAATAGTAGCTGGCATACCAACACTTGCAGACCAACATGTCCTTTTAAAACAGTTTGTATTAAAAATATGTAAGTATATATATGTATGTGTGTGTGTGTGTGTGTGTGTGTGTGTGTGTGTGTGTGTGTGTATGTGTGTGTGTGTGTTTAAACAATTTTTTGCACACAAAGTTAAACCACAAATATGTGTATACATAAAATGTGAAAAAAACTTAACCATAAACCCAAACAGTGTTCATAAATAATAGGTTTAACTTTAAAACACTAACTATGGAAATCATATAATTCAATCCAGGATAAATAGTGTCATTAATTCTCAATTGCCATTGTAGTTCTATGTATTCTAAATAATTTTCCTCCAGTCTACCCCTAAAATCCATAGAGCTATGATCAGTAACATAGAATCCAACACTACGCGTTTTGTGGATACTAATGTGTTTGAATAAAGCATTACGCTCATTATGTTTTTTGATGTCTTAAAGGTGGTGGCAGATTTGTGCTTTAAATGGTTGTATGGTTTTCTCTAAATAAAAATGGGGACACATTTGGTACTATACTACGTAAATAACCCCAGAACTCAGGCAATTACATTTTTGTCTTAATCTAACCATTACATATTCTTGGATATGGAACAAAGAACCCATGAGGATGAACTTGCATTGTTTGCAACGTCCACATTGGGACATTTTACCATTTGTCATAATGGCTTGTACTCTCTCCAACATTGTTTTGAAGCAACTGTCCTTCTTATATACTATCCTTGGGGTACCACCAAGAAGATTAGAATGCTCCTGGTTGATACCAAAAATCTTCCAATTTTTATCGATAATTGCTTTAATGATATAGAAATCAATATTGAAGAACAGGATGCAGGCTTGACTAAGGTCAGTTTCAGCTGGAAGACCCTTTTGGGTTCCCCGATTGAGAAGGTTGAGTGTTTAAAGAATTGCAGCCAGGAGGGAAGGAACCAACAAACATAATAACGCACTGCCTACAATCAGTGGTTGACTTACAAAGGGCAGAGGGGGAGGGGTACAAATGGATCAGGCCGATACAGGCATTAAACAAGAGTATTGTGTTGAACAGTAGTGGTGATTTCAAGATTTATAATTTTAGTGATGCTTCTGTTACTAGTGCTCAGTTGGACTTATTTGAAAAAGGCTTTATTTTCATTCTGGCTAGAAAGGCTTGATATTGTCAATGCACTTGTTGATTTTAAATTATTTGCGAGAAAATTAAATTTATGTTTTTACTTCAGCCATGAGAACGGTAACAGTTTTTTTTATCAAATCAACACTGTAAAAAACCTACCATTTTAACCCCCCTCCATATCCCATTATTTCAGTGCTTGAGAAGATTTGTGAGACTGAGATTAGAAATGTTATTCACCAGAACAACAAGAGGTATCTTCCATGCAATTTAATTAATGATGGGTGGGCTTTATTAAAAAAATGTTATTAACAACAGACAAATTAGAATTATGAAACCTTATAAAGGTGGTGGGTTAGAGGTAATGAATGCTACCGAATGCATTAATAAAATGTTTAGTTTACTTTATGGGGACACTTATGAGGAAGTTTACATTCATCATATGAATATAGCATATAGGAAGCTTGATATGGTCCTGGATGCACCTTTAGCCAATGCATTTATCACCTATAGAGAGTCTGAATACCTTCACATCAAACACTTCAAAATTCCCACAATTTTTGGAATCCCTAAGATTCACAGAAATCATGTTGATCCACCCCTATGACCTCTTGTGGATGCAAAGGCATTGAAGGCATTTACTATTGTGCAGTTTATTGACTCATAACTCAATGGGGTTGGAGCAGACATTGAGCATTTATACAGGGATTCATGGGATTTATTGGGTAGAATTACTGAAAATTTATTTTTAGATGGTCTAATTTTTGTGACCATAGGTGTGGAGGATCTATACTTTGTAATTCCCCTTGAGCTGGGATAAGAATGGTTTTATGAATTCTTGTGTTTTAATTCTAAACTAGAACACAATAGAAATAAAGACATAAAACATTTTAATGGATTTGGTATTGAGCAACAACTTTATGACTTTTGAAGGGCAGTTGTTCAAGTAAAACCAGTGGGTAGATATGGGGGCGGCATGTGCCCCCCCCTTTGGTAACTTGGTAATGGCCCACTGGGAAAATTAATATGTTTTTTCCTCTGAATACAAAAATTGTTGGTCTTTATAATTCTTGGACGATATTGTAATACTTTGGAATGATACGGTTGATAGATTAAACCAATTTTTCCAGTATTTGCAGTCCACTACATAATTTTTTAAATTCAACATGGATTTTAATTCTGAACAAGTCAAATATTTAGATATTTTTCTAATTAAAAATAGGGGGGAAAGATTTTGAATAATGTATAATTAGGCAACCTACTTACTCTAATGGTTTTCTACACTTTAACAGTTGGTGCCCTATCTACCAGAAGAGCTCTTTAGTCAAAGGATAGTATGTAAGACTACCTAGAATTATATCTAAGAACAGCACATTTGAGCTCATAAGTGTCAAATTGTGGCATAACTTTGGGAGACAAGGATATCCACCTGAATTTATTAAAGGAATTTTTCAGGAAGTCAGGAATAAGAAGATAGATGGAGGCTTTTGTCCACTTCTAGGAAAGAGCAACCAATTACAGAATGTTTCCTTCCCACTGGAGAGTGAACCCCTAAAGTCTGACCTTAAATTGGAAGACTTTTGATATCAAACCAACAACCAAACCCAACAAACTAATAAATGTAATGAAAGGCAGTTGCTGTGAGACTCAGAAACAGAGAACAACAACAAAAAAAAAGATAATAAACTTTATTTCAAATAAATAAATGTTTTCATTTTACAGTACATAAAACTTCTTCAGATGAAATCATCATCACAACATTCAATATTTAAATAGATTTAAAACCCATCAAATGACTAAATCCGTCGGCAATTAAAATAATCGGCATTTAAAGGGATATTATGCAACTGACACTAAAAACCATAACTTAAAATTTGTTTATCATAAAACCCCACTTTAAAAAGAGATTCTCTCTTTTATTTAACTATTAAAAACTCAAAAACATAAATAATGCAAACTAGTTAGCATTTAAGAGCTTTCAATTTAACTAGTGGGGCTATAGTAATGTGAACATTCAACCTCAGCCAGTAGTAGGAATTGAAAAATTATTGACAAAAAAGCTCTTTTTTCCTAAACCACTGACCAGGGACACTCTCACTCATTATGAGCCACTTTTTCAAGAAAAAAAAATTAAAAATATGTTCTGGATACTCCTTTATGTGTTTGCCAGTGCATTCCTGTTTTTACCTTTACAGATATCATAATCAAGTTCATATACGTTCAAACGCACGTAGTGTGCTCTGCACCTCCAAACAGTGCATTTCTCAATAAACTAAGTGAAACAAGCGTGCTGCAAAAGAGAATTGGAAAACCGGCTCTCTGCATTGTAAACTGAGGAGTAGGCAGGGAACTGTGTAGTTTTTAACAGTAGGGCTTAGGAACAGAGTATTGGGCATACAAAAAGAAACAAAAATTGTGCTTGTAAATCATTTAACAGTAGGGCTTAGGAACAGAGTATTGGGCATATAAAAAGAAACAAAATAGCGTGCTTGTAACTCATACCTGCACATGCTGCCTCTAGGCATCTGCTTTACTGGTTTAGCCAGGTTCAACCTTTCTCCTCACCCCTCTCTCAAGTAATCAGAGTTTACATAATCACCAACCTGACCAGCCATTATCAAATTAACCAGTGCATCAGGTCCCAGTCAATTGAGGTATGTTCATATACTTATGTATTTAATTATTGTTTCTTTATCTGAGCTCAATGTACTAACTGCTTACTGCATTTACTCGCAAACTGAAACCTTGATGAATTAAGGCATGTTTATTGGTACCGGCTGCTACAAATTACGCACAAACTGCTGTTGATATTGTATCCATTTATTGTCGTTTGCATTGACTTAATTGTCTGCCCTGTGTAGTTTGGCATTGATAAGGGACAGAAATAATGAACAATTAGTGTAGCATTGATAAGGGACAGAAATAATGAATATTAACTGAGCCCTTAAGGCAGATATATAGGAAAGAGCGCTGCTATTTGCTAAAACTAAATGGTGTACGTGGACTTGTTTGATAATCATGTATACTGAATGTTTGAATGATTAACTCTGTTCTTGGTATAGTACTAATAATCATATCCCCTCTCTAGGTGTTCCTACCTCACCTCCCCCTGAAAGGCTTGTAAAAGCATATAGGGTCATTCCAGGAATAACAACAAGTACAGAAGGCTTTCTCCCACCACGGAACTTGTTTTAATAAGGTCAATATCCACTAAAATACCTTAACACCTGTAAACCTAACAAACTGGGTCCAAAAAAGCACTGGTGAATGTCCCCATAACTCCCACTTGTAATCTGTTGATGTTAATGCTGATAAGCATTAGGTTGGAAGGGTCAGACTTTCCTTTAGCCTTCTTTCTTCCCCATTTAAGGTAAAAACAGCGTGCTTTCTAATAGTCAATCAGATGAGTGTAGTGTGCTCTGCACCTCCAAACAAGCATGCTACAAAAGGGAATTGGAAAACGGGTACTCTGCATTGTAAATTGAGAAGAATGCAGGAAACTGTGTAGTTTTTAATAGTAGGGCCTAGGAACAGTGTATTGGGCATATAAAAAGAAACAAAAAAGCGTGCTTGTAACTCATACCTACACATGCTGCCACAAGGCATCTGCTTTACTGGTTTAGCCCTGCTCCGCTCGCTCTGCGGCTCACCCTGCCCCCATATCCCACCCACCCCCGGTAGTATTACATTTATAGTACCAGTGGCACTCCCCCTTAATTAGCTAACCAACTACATGTGCTCCTAGAACCCAGCAAACCCCTAGCACAATAATACACTCTCTATCCACCCCACTATCTGTATTAACCCATCCATAGCTATTCTATTCTCTCTAATCTTTTATCCACCACATACACTCAAGACAGACCCTACCCTACTAATTTACTATGACTACAGCTAAAACACTAATGCTCCTACCCTTAGTACCCCTGCTATTCATTCCTTATCACCTAAGCTCCTATGAATATGTACAGCATCTTGAAATCCAATACCCAAACTCTCAGACACCAACCCAGCATTTAATAAGTTTATCCACCACATAACTACCCCCTCTCCTAATTCCTCGCCCCCAGTTACTATCACCCGACTAGCTACTGCTACATTAGCTTAAAAAACAAAAGCTAGGAAAAAATCATAAACAAATTTTTAAGACAAATAAGCAACTTAAAAATTAATCTTATGAAGGCTGGAGACATCCACCCCAACCCTGGCCCATCCACAACAGTAGACCTAAGCACACCATCTAACAACCCAACATGTACTACCTAGATTGATATCCAAACTCATTTCTGGTCTGTCATTTCAACATCAGAATCCTAAACAACAAGATCCATAGCCTACATGGACTATAAGCTGTTCACTCCCCTGATATCCTCTGGATCACAGAAACCTGGCTAAAAACAATAACCAAAGATAACGAAATAACCCCCCCCCACAGTACAACATCCTTAGACTGGACCGGATCTCCAGGAAAGGTGGCGAGGTAGCTGTACTATACAAGTCTACCCTAACGATAACAATTGACACCCAACAGCCACACCAGTTTGGCAATGCAGAAATTCTCATCTCCAAACTAATAATAAATAAAAATAAATGCAGATACATTGTCTGCATTTATATGCCACCCGGCAAGACTGATAATACTCTTGAAAATATCCTACATTGGCTAGCTTCTAACTATCCCTAGGAAACCATTGTTTTGGGGGACTTTAACACTGATTAGAACACCTGTTCCTCTGAAACTCCCTCCACCCATTTAAACCTCCATGGGTTTACTCAGATCATTGCCACCCCCACCAGATTTAGCAAAAATAGAGTCAAAGATAGTATCCTTGACTGGATACTTATTAACAGCCACCCCCAAAAGTACAAGTCAGGTACATTACCTGATGATCTAAGTGATCACTGCCTTACCTATATTATCAGGCTCAAAGCAGACATTCCCAACCAGCCCACCTACAAAACTATAAGAAATGTCAGGAACATTAACCTTGACAACTTCCAAAATGAACTTAAAGCATCTAATTAGAATGTCTTGAAATGACTCCCATTACAAGAATCAATTGAGTACTTCAGTACCAGATTTCTGGCTATCCTTAACCACCATGCTCCTACCTGTACCATCTGTGTAAAAGCCACAGTTGCACTGTGGCTATCTAAAGAAACAAAAAACAAAATTAAACTAAGAAACAACGCCTGGGCCAGGTGGCATGTTACCAAAGCCCCTATGGACCAAGTAAGATACCGGCAGCTAAGGAACCAGGCCAAAAAATCCATCATTCTAGACAAAAAAAACCACTACACCCTCCTACAACAAAAATATCAACTAAAACCTCAAAAGTTCTGGGCTGGTATTAACAATCTTCTCCACCCAGGCCGTTCCGCCACTCCTACCCCATCAGCTGCCCTTGATAAATTCCCTGTAGAAATTGCAAACAGCTTCAACTCCTTGTTTACTGAAATTATCTAGTCTCTAGCTACCCATCTCACTCCATCAGATACAAACACCAGCTCTGGCACATCTAACCCTGACCCACCCAGCACCCAACCCACCTTTACCTTTCAAATGGTACCTACCAACCTGATCCGGACCTTACTCAAAAAGCTAAAACCTACTACACTAGCTGCCAACCACCTCCCAGCTGAATATCTTCAAAAAGCAGCTGATGCCATAGCACTTCCCATTTCTATTCTGATCAACAGATCCATCTCAGAAGGATCTCTCCCAGCAATATGGAAAATATCACATGTTATACCTCTACATAAAGGAGGAAGTTCCACAGAATTATCTTACTTTAGACCTGTAGCCATTCTTTCACCACTAGCTAAAATCATGGAAAGATGCATACACAAACAAATCATGCACTTTCTTATTCAAAACGGAAAGCTCGCCTTATTTTAGCACGGCTTTAGGCCATTCCACAGTACCACCATGGCTCTTCTATCTTTCTCTAATGTCATCAAGCTTCATAGTAACAACAAAAAACTATCTTCAGCACTCTTCCTAGATTGAGCGAATGCCAAAACACTGACACGAATTGCGTGAACCTTGAGAATACTGAACACACTAAACTGCAAAATTTTAAATCTCGAACTGTCATAGTCGGCCAACCCCACCACCCGCTACATACTACCTACCCAAACAAAATAAATAAACCACATACATACATACACTAACCAAACCCTACTTCTAACCCTAAAGTAAAGCACCAAACCTTATTTCTAACCCTACACTAAACCCCACATACACAACTATCTATGCTCTATCCTTAACCCCTTCCTAACCCTAAGGTCCGTAACTACCACACACTTCTCCTACAAAAATATACACAAACAAAATAAATAATCCACATACATACATTTACCAAAACCCTACTCCTAACCCTACACTAAATGTCACATACATAAACTATCTATGTACTAACCTTAACCCGCACTCTAACCCTAAGGTCTGTAACTATCATACACTTACCTTATGGAACTATACCACAGACGGGCCAACCATGGTAATTCAACATTTCCAAATTAGCGGTTTTGGACATTCACTGTAATGCCAGTTCGTGCAATATGTGTCGACGTTTACGGATTTCCTTAAACGGACTTTCACTCTCGTAATAGGGAACCCTTTCGATATGGTCAACCATCAGCTACTGCTCAATACCTTACAAACCATCGGTTTTGACCAACATGCAATACAATGGTTTCACTCCTACCTAAACAGTAGACAGCAAGCTGTCTTATGGCAGAACAAGCTGTCATCCCAACTTCCTCTAACCCTAGGTGTCCCACAAGGGTCCATACTAGGTCCCCTTCTTTTCTCTATCTCTATCAATGATCTGCACACCACCATCCCAGGAGCCACCTGCATCCAATATGCAGATGACTCAGTGCTAATATGCTCCGCCTCCTCTCCTTCACAACTTCTAACCCTCACCCAGACCACTTTCAGCACGGTAAAAACGTGGCTAGTTAATCACCGCCTACTTCTAAATCCTAACAAAACCAAGCTACTACTTTTCTCCCCTAACCGTAGAATTTCTCCTCCTTCTTTCAACATCAAATTTAGCAATGACATCATTATCTCCCCTGATGACCATACAAAGCTTCTAGGCATAATAATAGACAACCTTAAATTTGATAAACATGTCAATCACACTATTAAGTCCGTCAACAAAAAACTTGTACAGAGCCAAACCTTTCCTCACCCCCCTAACTAGGGTAGCTATTGCAAGATCACACCTCCTCTTTACCCTTATGTATGCCTCCCCTGTGCTCACCAACCTATCCAAAACCAGTATATCGACAAATTATCAGGATGTTACAATCATATAGCCAAATTTGCTACTGGCATGGCTTTTAGGACCCACCATTGCCAGAGCTTCAAAGCACTGGGATGGCTAGAGTATCCTACCCTTCTACAGTTCAATTAGCTTATAGTAGCGCATAAAATACTCCATCAACCTAACACCGCTGCCCTCAAAAATATTCTTACCCCTCATAGTGCCCCCAGGCCATTACGCTCAGCTGATAAACTATTGATACAGACAAAAAAATCCAACAACTCTGCAGGCGATGCTATATTTTCCAACAAAACCGGTAAAATCTGGAATCTACTCCCTACTACCGTCACCAAGGAAACCTCACTACCCCTATTTAAAAGAGAACTCAAAAATACCTCACATCTCATTGGCTGTGCTCTTGATCTAAACCTGACTAACAACTTCACTAATACATATCTTGCTACTCAACCTGCTGTTTAGCCGAGTATCTATGCCTCATAGCATTTGAATGTTTAAGCATTGTGAATTATGAGATCTGATTGTATTCTATGTTCGCATTTTCTGATACGTCTTTGCCAATCCGATGTAAGTCTGCACATTGTATACATTAATATCTGCCTGTATTCTTTGTCTATATTTTTCTAAACATGTCTGCCTGAGTTTATCACTCAGTGATGTATGTACTGTCTCTTTTTTGGTATGTGGAGCTTTTCTCCCCGGGCCTCCACTGAAAATGGACATATATCCAGTCGGACTATCCCAGTCAACAAATGTAAAATAAATAAATAAATAAAATAAATAAATATAAAACTCCTTTAACATAGCGAGACAGTGTCTAAAAAGCAATGGAGATCTTGCGTTCTCCGTTGCTGTAAAAAAATCTTATACTAATGGAAAAAGTCCGGGCAACTGGACCTTTTTCCATTAGTATAAGTCTGATTTACAACGCACACACTGACCAATCAGCATGAACATTTTGGAATATTAATGGGGGGGGTCGTTGTATAATAGAAATGTTAACAGAAAAGCTGATTTCTAACATTCACCACAGAACCTTTTGAAAATTAGACATTCTATTACAGATCTGTTAGTTTTGCATTTACTTTTGACTTGTTTTGAAACTTTGCAATCTGGCAGTAAATCACCTTTCTTTTATTTATTACTAATATTAGTAGGGCTTATTGAGCATGCTTTGTATTCCTTGGACAGAAAAATGTTGCAGACTATTCTGCTGAAATATTTTTGTCTAAGAAGTAATGGAATAATGGTGTGTGTCCACCTAGCACTGTGTAAAGTTCAGGTAAAGACTAAATTAAGCTTAGGCCTATGTCTGTCCTTTAACAGCAGACAATTAACCCTAGATCTTTGTCCACAGCTTAGTACATTTATTTCTATTACCTGATTCTTAATAGAAATATGTTTGTATAGATTGAATCTGTACACACTCTAGTTAATACCTATGTTCCTCTAAGGGATTGTATAATTTGGAATAGTGAAGGTACAGCATAAAGCATGCAGCACAGAACAAAACATACTTAACTATTGTACACCTTAACTGACATTATTTTCTTTGTTTGTTTGTGTGTTCATTTATTTCAAAGCCTGCAGCATTCAAGACATATAGTTTTTCTGCATTACCTGGGTCAATGTTTTGCCAAAAGGCAGAAACAACTTTGTTGTTTCTCATCCCACAATGACACAGATTCATTTTTCTATGCTGAGCTTATACCTCAGTTACCTGTCTGCAAATTTCTTTTACCTAGGTCTTGTTCAAATGTTTTCTGTTTTATCAGTAATTCAGCATAATGTACCCACTTCTGAGCTGACAGCGTATATTTTACAACCATATATGATTTTAAATTTGAAAAAAGGCTTGAAAAATGGCTGTGCCAAAGACTAACCCTTGGGGAAGTTTTTCTATCAGATAGACCCATACTTCATATATAATAATTCCTATTTGTTTGCAGTATTTATGTGCTGTTCAGAACCTAGTTAATTTCTACTGCTATTTATCTAAAAGTGTAAATGTGTATGTATGTACATATATGTGTGTGCATGTGTGCGTGTGTGCGTGTGTGTGTGTAATATGTGTGTGTATGTTATGATATGGATATGAACTAAGAGACATCATTCAACAAGAGAAGTAAATTTGTTGTCCTGGGAACTTCTGGAAATAGACTAATTCCACTGGTAAGATTTTTAGTTAGTGACAGATTTATTTTCCCCATAATTTTATTATGTTAAACTCATAACTCTAGAACTGATGATGAGTGCCTGCTTAAATGTTGGGGATCAAAGAAGTTCCTATTCTAAGAATAGTGGAAAGGCAAGTCTGAATAAGGGAGGAATATATATATATATATATATATCTTGCAGTTAGAAGCTTTTCCGTTGTAAGGCAGTCCCTGGCAGTCAAGTGGAAAACTGAAATAATTGACAATTCTAATAAGAAGAGATGTGCTGGTTACATTCTATTCCTAAAATGGACTCTAACTTCAGTGCTTCCCCATTTGGTGCTCTTCTTAGTTTACACTTGTTAAGAAGTTTTTAAAGGAGTTTTCTGTTTCTCAGCATATATCTTGGAAAAAGCAATCACTGAAATGGAAAATTATCTTTATTCAGAACATCATGAAGTCTCCTAGAATTCTAGTAAACAACTCCGCTCTTTTTAAAATACAGCAGTTTGTACAATCTTACACAAAAGAAGTTCTATGAACATTGCAAGGTACTAGATAATAAAGGACATCAGTCAGTGCCTTCTCCGCCTGTGCCACTGTAAACTTATCCCTTACTCCTTTCTATTCAGGAAGCAAACTTTCTTTAGTGTACCAAAATGACATTCATTTTCTTCACCTGATTTATAATGGATTAGCAGAGTTACAGTTTAGAAAATTAAACCCTTACAAACCTCTCTGTATTTTTATTTTAAATGACAAAATTTTAAAAGACATCAAAAAATATCTTTATTTGAATTTAACCCCAAACACAAATAATATAACTTTAAGTCTTGCAGAGGCAGTAGCTACTCACACAATCTGTCATACTTTCCTTTCTTTAAAAAGGTAGTTACTCCCCTGCAGCTAGTTCCCAGTGCCCCCTTCCTCTCTCTTTTACATGTACAGACATCCACGCACTTACATGAATATCCAGGGCTTTTTTCCATAACCCAGGAGTCAGGGTTATCAGCATTAACACCTCTTGACTTCCAGCACACATGCATAGTCACATGAAGTTTTTTGCAGAAATGAGTCACTTTAGCACTTCCGTTAATGCTAAGTACAGCATTTAGAAGCCTTACCAAAAAAGTATGTAAAGCAACAACTTACTACCTGATCAGACATTTTTTTATTACTTGGAGTTTCCTCTTGCATCTCCTTGAAGTCCAGTTTAACCTGACCTAATGTAATTTTTTTCTCAATATGAATTTTCACAGTATTATCTTGTAGAGCGTTTGATAGCAGTGTTTCATTATATTTTTTTCTATCCTGATACCCAGTTGTTACTCCGGATGTTCATATACCTGTGACACAATATGCTTGATTTTTTTTTGTTGCCGCCCTGATGGAATCTCATACCTTGATATTTTTGCCATCTGCACTTGGTCATCCTGTATTGTTGCACAAGTGATGGACTACTTTCTATTTAAGTATTGCTAATTCCCTTGCACACTATTGCCTCAGTGAATTCAAGGATCTTCAATTGATTACCTCTATTGGGAACCTCAGATTTCCCAAACCTTTCTCCAAATGCTGTCCTGGAAACAGGTTAAAATTTTAGAGAATTTCCACTACATTTATTTTAGGCTCCAACTTTGGTGTAGCTAAACTTATTCAAATCCCATTCAGTTTCCCAGTACATGTGTCTGAGTCACTGTCACATGGTACTGTCATTCTTCCATACAGGGTCAATATCATTCACTTAAAACAATACCACACTTTCTTCATGGTCAAGTTCTTTCATTCTTTTTTTCCTGTATTACTGTACGATAGGCATTAAGAGAAAGGATTCCTTCTTTGTATGGAGTTATATAAAGACTCCCTGTGCACTAAAACTCTCTCTTGTCTTTTCTTTTGCTTTAGTTATAAAAGTTCTCTCTGATTCTCACACTGTGTCACAGCTAGATGTTGTTTTGTTAATGGGTCTTCTGTTTCTCAATACACGGATTGGACCAAATCATCAGTGAGATGGTGAATTAAAGCATCAAGGTCCTTTTTATTTAGAAGAACAAGTAGTTTCTTGGAGTGCTAGAAAATAACTCTTATAAGGTAAAAATGACAGAGTTTTAGATAATCGTCTTACACAAATGACGTACTAGGAGCATACAAGAGAAGCGATGGAAACTGCAACAAACCGATTACTGTTTCTCTGACATTGGCTGATAAGCACTAATCTCTTACACTTAGTTTGGAATGCAAAGATTTATCATTCTATAGTAAAAAATAACTTGTCATCATCACCACCATCTTCTTCATCATCATCATCAACCCCCCCCCCACTTTTTCCTATTTTCTACAAGGGTTCAGAGTGTAGTGTCACTTGCTGCCATCTCTCCTTGTTCAATGTCAGTCTCCTATCTTCCTCTGAAAATAACTTTAACCACTGACTTGAAATGCAGTAGGACAGTTACAATTCAATATCTTGTAACTATAAGCAAAATAAATAAATAAATAAATACATACATACATACATACATAATGTTTTTGAATTTCTTCTTGTGGAAAACAAGGTCAGTGTCACATTCAGAGAGGAAAATGTATTGAGGAAATCAGTTACCTTAGGGAAAAAGCTGAGTTAGCTATTCTGAAGTTAAGGTATATATATATATATATATATATATATATATATATATATATATATATATATGCAAATTTGGCATATAGCAAATACCAGAGAAGTAAGTGTATAAGCAGAAAAGCATGCTCACATAACTCCTGTTTTAGGTGTACTTTAAAGCACAAAAGCAAGTATCAAGGTTGCCTACTAAGGTGATGTGACCTCATCCTGGTGTCTGAGTGAGTGTGCAGTATGTTTAAGAATGAGTCACTTTAGACTGGTCCTTTTCTTATCACTTAATAGTGTGGGTTACTTATAAATGTATGATTCATTCCTCATGAAGATTCTGACCTTACTAAGTCAAACCTGTTATATTGTTTAACAACATGAGCAAATGGTACGCTCAAATCAAAGAAAGTAAAAATGTGTTGAAATTTAATACTACCTACCTTTCACACAAAAAGATTTCACATAAAATGCTTCATCAGGTATTAAAAATAATTATTACATCACTTAATTTTATACAAAAATAAAAATCACATGATCTCAAAAACTTAAAACAATCGGACAAAATCACATAGCTATTGACATCTTGATTTCAAACTATGTTACAAACTGTTTACATCATTCAACCCTAGGTCATGATCAGATCTTAACATATTTACCCAGTGATACTTATGCTTTTCGAGCTATTGTTTGGTAGTAAAAGAGGGGGTGATATAAACAAAAAAGTTGAATGTGCTGAATAGCCCAATTCCAACCAACAGTGCCTAATAGAAGTTCTTTCCAGTGCTATGTCTCTTTCCTTCCCATTCTTACATATATTTTTATCTACTCTTTTAACTTTGGTTTCCTCCTGTAAGTTTTTTTATTGTATTTTGTGCATTATACCTACTGTAATTGTTGAACCGGATGGATTTAAAGCTCCTTCTGAGTCACCCCTACATATATTTTAAGCTCTTCCTGATTTAATGTTTGTGGTCTTGATTTTTCTATCTTTATCTCTGTATTGTTCCAGAGAATTTTGTTTCTGCATTCTTTTTGGCATCACAGTTGCTGAACATCAAGCCACCCTGGCTGGGCTTAAACTCATTTTTAGAGCCATTGGGAGGGTCATCATACTGTCAGCCATGGGAATTACTTGTTTCATCACAGCAGTGGGGACATTTTATGTTATGCCTTAACAATCTCCCTGGTTGGGGCGAAAGGCAACCCACAACACAGCAGGAGCAACAAAGCCCTCCCTTATGCAAGTGAAAACGGTTGTGTATTTACTTGAAGAAGGCTACCAGCAACTGACAGCTTTGTGAGCCACACACATGCCCTCAGTTCATGGGCCTCACCTCCTTCCCTCAAAGTAATGCTACAGCCCACATCCTGCTCCGCCCCCTTCCCCCAAGGATAGGGACACCTATCCTTCTTGCTAGTTCTGGCAAGCATGTGTGTCACTAATCAAACCTAGATCACCTAGACCCTTGTAAGGGCCTCACTCCTCTATGCCAGCAGGCTGGCTCATTATTTTTGAGAACTGTTTACATATCTCAGAATAAATGCTTTAAGTAAAAGGCTCATCTTAAAATGTCACCACCTTCTCTAGTTCACCATATTTTACGACCTGCAGGTCAACAGGACCCATATGTTTTAGAGACTTGTTGCTGCCTGGTTTGTACATCATGTGAGATTAAATCAGTAAAAACAGAACTGTCAATTGTTTATCAGTAAGACAGTGCTTAATTTCTTCTCCTGTTCCTCATTTTACCTCTTCTGTCTCTTAACTGATGTCCATTATTTGCTCCAATATAGCTATATTTACAGCCTGCTATACCTTAACTGTGTTTACGTTTCTAAGGACAATATAGAATTTAGACCACATAATAGGCAGTCTAATCCTACAACACTAGGTACTAGGTATTATACATGATCTGGAGTACTGAGTACAACTCACATTCAGGTTTCTGTGACAATCCATGAAGAATTTAATTCTTCTAAAGGTAAGGAGCCCTTCCCAACCCCTTTCTGATTTTTCTTTATTTCCCTGCTAGCTGCTCTCCTGTAATTTTCACCTGCCTCATTCCCAAAAGCGAGCACTCTAGATAACAAATGTGTTAACAAACTCATTTCTTCAATAGCCCCTTTCATTTTAACAAGTATAAGTTTTGCTTTATTTACATTTTTTAAAACCTTTAACCCTATTACCTAAAACAGTTTCCTTTTCATTCACATTGAGAGGAAATAATTTTTTGTCTACTTTCCACACCTGCGGGACCTATATGTGTGTTATAATTATGCCTTTTCTCTCGGACGTCCTGTGAACATCTAATTTTACTTATATCCAGTAATGTAATTAAGAACTAGACTAAGAATAGCAACAATCATCTAATATAATCTATGAATTGAGCCTACATAGGTTCATAGGTAGTTACTAGGCATGCTGTCCAGGAGACCATTGAAGAGCCTAGCCTAATTTCACAGTTACCTCAGAGCACTGTTTGGTTAAGTGTTCACCGTTACATGATAGGCTGATACAGTTCTCAACTGAATCATGGGCAAATCTCAAGAGAGTCAGTGACAATCAGGGACACTTTTTGAAATATTAGTACTATTAACTTGAAGTGTTGACAGAATAAGAGAATTTAAATTAATATGCATTTTTTTAAGTTAAAAGTCTATAACACTAATTATTGTCAATATTTATTAAGTGTAATTCACCACCCTTTCTCCAAGAGTCACCAGTTTTAGGAGGGATTAAAAGAGACAAAGAAAGAATTTGAGTGAGAATTGGGGATGGCCCTGAAAATCAGGGACAGCTGAGATGTTTGTAGTAAATGGAAGTCTGAAGGACTCAAACACTATACTACAAGAAGCAGCTTACTAACAGGTCATTACCTTAATCCCCTGCACTAAATGACAAAGTAAACACTAAGTGTATCTAGGATATGAACCCAGAACAGGCCACTGAGACTTGAGACTCCAATTGCAGCTCAACACAGCTCACTTCTAAGCAACTATATACATCTGATATGTATTTATACGATTTATAATAACAAGATGTAAATCATATATGAATGACAGATTTCACAGTGTCTTTTCAGCATTTCATTAGCTTATGCGTTTCTCTAAAGTAGCCAATAAGGACAGATTCTTAATTTTTTTGTTTTCTTATAGGCAACAAAAAGTCTTAAATACATAATAATTTGCAGTTCTACCACTCAAGAGCTGGGGTAGTCTTGGTTTGTGAACAGTTAAACACAGCACTACTTTTATTCCTTTCTTCATTTTTTAACTTACATAATTTCCCTAAAAATGTTACCAGTCAACAAATAGAATTATTCCAAAGCTGATTTTTAGTGCATTCAACTGTTAATTTACTCTATAGGTTTTCTGTATCTGAACACAGGGCAACCCATTTGCATTTACAGGTTCCAGGATGCTACACAACAAAAATGCCAGTCAGGCATCTCATCAATAAATTTAAACACACCAGTGCAAAATAAATGATGAGGAAAAGATCAGAAGTATACGAATTAGGCCCACAATGAGGAATGTCAGATAAGGGACGATATACCATTCACTGACAAGTCAACTTGTTATACCATTCACTGACAAGTCAACTTGTTATACCATTCACTGACAAGTCAACTTGTTATTCCATTCACTGACAAGTCAACCTGAGTTTTCAGACACTCAAAATTCATATTGATGAGATGATATGATTCAATTTCTTAAAATCCGAAGTTTTTGAATGGAGATTGCGGTACAGTGAGGATTGGGAAATTTACCGTTTTCCTCAATGTAGTGTGATCTTGGAGTTTGGTATGTATAATTAGCAGACAGTGTGTGGGGTGCAGGGGGGCATGCAACAAAATAAAGATTTTTGTGTTTTTTCTTTTAATGTTTGAGTTTTCAGAAATTCAATCAAATTGTCTTGCCAATATGAATTTTGAGTTTCTGAAAACTCAATCAACTGACATATATCTATATATCTATATATATATATATATATATATATATATATATATATATATATATATATATATATATAAACAACCAGTTATTTTATTTCAGTTTTTCCTCTGCATCCACTCCTCCACATATAAATCATTCTGAAGAACTCTTTGACTTTTACTTGAATTGTATGTTATGTTAAACCATCTTTGCTGGCTGCCACCCCCTTTTTAATTCTGTTAAAGCATTTCTCTGTTCATTCTTACAATTGATGTAAGTTCTGTCACCACAGCTGGCTACCTTCTGATTGGCATTTTTTTTAAATGTAGCCTTTTACTTTTATATTCCTTAGCAGCCATTTTTGCTAGTGCATGTTTACATTATATAGCTGCTGACATTAGATTATGACTTTAGCAGTATACTATAGCAAGCATATTATTAAATGAACTTCATCACCTCATATAATATTTGAGTCAGTTAATGATTTAACCAGGAGAAATATAGCTCCACAGTACTGCTGAAAGAGAAAGGATAAATACACAACTGAAAAATAATCTCACATGCCATTATGGCAAGTTTAAATCAAATTTATTGAACCAAATTGACAGCATTTGTCCACACTCCAGCTTTGAAAAATGTGTACACCAGAACAGTGATTGTTGACCATTGTGCTCTTCCTAATATATTCCAAAGCAATTATAATGCTTATTGTTATAAAAAATTAGAGTTATTTATATATACACTGTTTAAAATGTATTTCTTAATTTGAATGCCTGGTGTAATTTGAGAGGAAGTTGATAAATGTTATAAGTTCGTAACACTGTCTGAGGATTCCTATGTCTGCTTGTATACAATGATATGCATCTTATAAATTATGGCTGATGGATGATTTGCAGCATTTACATTTATATCATTTATATTTATTTATTTATTTAGGTCTCTGGGTGACTATGTTTGCTGATGACTGCAAGCTAGTAGCAGTCATTGAATCCCCAAATGGCTTAGCCAACCTGCAGGAAGGTTTGTCTCAAATAAATAACTGGTGTCAAAATCATGGTCTGAAACTAAATGTCAAAAAACTGCATTATTGTATTGTTTGGGAAGCCAGCTACCCCAGGGAACTTCTACATTGACAACATGCCCCTAAGAGTAGACCCAGTTATCTGGCATTAGGGAACTTATGTGAACACTGACCTAACTTTTGACCAACATGTGTTTATTGTTATAAGAAAGTCCTATATTACACAGTTTATAAACAAAGGAATTGTGTCAAGATTAGGGATATCATTGTCTCCCTTTACTCAGTCCTCATTAGGTTAGTCATTGAATAAAATGCCCCTTTTGGTATGTATCTGTCCAGATACATACAACAAATGAAATGCCCACAGAGATACCTTCTAAAAGGATACAAAGCTTAAACATGTCCTATATGGACCGACTCAAAGTCATACAGACTGTTAAGAAGTGACCTGTTTCTGGCATATACAAGGCATCCTCCAATTCATTACTGAAGGATGTACTGTACATCAGCAAGACAAATGGCATTAGAAATATTCAGTCTATGGAGTTAAACCTCTTCCGCAGCATCAGCAGAATGGCTTGGAGGGACAGGTATATTTCGCAGAGGATACTGCTGCTATGGAACAGACAGAATCAACATAACAGAATTCATCTCTGTCCATTTTGAAGACCAACTTAGTTCTATGAATGGGAAACAGAAATATTACCTCAGGACTTCTCCCTGTATTACTAATAGAAAAATGCAGCTCTTAAATGCTTTATCCCATGCATGGGTGCCCTCAAATTATCTATTTTATGAAAGCACTTATTCTCATTAGGGGTAATATATAATTATCAACCATGGGATGGGTAAGGCCAATCTATAACCAAATGAGTTAGGCACTTAGGTGAATGTAAATGATCCCACATCCCTTGTTGAAGAGAGCAGGTGTCCTTTATTTAACACAACATAAAAATAATTATTTACATGTTTACAAAATGTACATATCTATAGGCATATATACACATTATATTTTTTACTATTTTTCATTTTTTCTTATGACATCCTGATTGTTCTTCCATAACTGATCCCCACTTCTTCCACAACCATAATTTAATTTTTCATAATATGTCTGACAAAATCCATTTACCATCAAACAAAATGTCAAACTTTCATTCCAAACAATGCATATTATATAACATAAATTCTTATCTACCCATCTCACATATTCTTTCTTGTTGTTTTCTAATATCCATATATAATCATTTTCCTATGTATTTTGTTTATGTCATTAATATTCTCAAAAAACATTTTCCTCACACAGCTTTTCCAGAGTTTCACCACTCTTTTACATTGCATGCTCTGTTGTCTCTTCCTCTCCACAAAACAAACACACTCTTGGAAGTTTCTTTTTGTATGGTATATTCTCCTATACTAGTAAGGTGTTGCTACTAGTCTCCATAGGAAATCCTGGCACTCTACTATCCAGGCACACTACTTTTTCCTTCCTTTACTGGCTTTAATGATTTCTTCTGCTAAATCTTCCAGTGAATTTTCTTAATAATATTGTTTCATCACATTATTATACCACATAATTTTATGTTTCTCTACATCATCAACTTTTATACTCAACTTTAGTATTTTTTCTTGATCGTTTTTAATTTCTTCATTTACATATTCTTTTTCTCTTTTTTCGTACTCTCATTATCTTCAAGAACATGTACTTATATTTAAACATTTTCACTATTGCTATTCATTTCTCATTCTCTTCCTTTAACAACTTTAATACTCTATCCAAGTTTAAAGAAGCAGACTAAACATCTGAATTTAATAATCCCACTTCCCCATTATCTCCACTCATGTACAGCACACCTCTTTTCACTAGATTTAATTGTAAACCCTATATGAAAGAAAATGACAATTACAGAATTTCCTTTTCATATTTTTTTCAGGGCTCTTATAACTATTTGACATGTGTGCTATTTTCCAATTAATACAGAGTTCACCAGATAAACATTTTACCTCAATGCTAGTCTATATATCCTCCACATATGACACATTTCTTTAATTTCTTTTATCAAACTCTCCCATTACATTATAACTACATATTTCACCAAATTTTATTCCTAGCAAAGAAATTTCATTCATTGAAAAATACGCCCCCCCCCCCCCAAATTTTCAACACATCACCCAAACTTGTCTTTATTCAAGGTCATTCCCATTTCCTTTAAACATCCATTCAGACAAACCAAAACTTCCACTGATCCATATTTTGTTCTTAACAACTACCACTATATCATTGGCATATGTCAGAACTACTGGAATTTACCTCCTTTTGTATCATATATCTAGCATCTTTCATTTTATGAGATACTTCACTCACTATCACATTCATGCAAACAATATTTCACTCTTGGGACATCCTTGTCTTGTATCACACTTCACGCATATTTCTTTACTCAGCCACTCATTCACTAACACTCTTGCTCTATTATTTTGATATGCTGACATACACACACACACGCTTAACTGTATTACCTGTTCCATACTTCTCCTTAACATCCCACAAAGCATCAACCTCTCTTGTGTCAAATACTTTGCTAGTATCACCTACCATTAATTTCACATTCTCCCTTCTACTTATAATATCATTCACAATTTCTCTCACAACCAATAACAATTCTTGTCATCCTTTTATTTACTTTCTTCCATAATATTCCTCATCCTTCCTTCTATTCTCCTGTGTATTATTCTTATAAAAATATATAATCTGTGCTATTTAGTGTAATGGGTCCTAAATATTTTTATTTCACTCTTCTCATCTTTCTTCCATGTAAATTTTAATATTCCACTACATGACGCTTCATAAACTAACCCTCCCTTCAACCATTCATTTAGTACATTTACAAAATAGTCTCTTTGCCAATCCATTAATTTCTTATATATTCCATACCCTATACCACGTGGACCTGATACTGACTCAACATTAACTTCCTTAGAAATTCATCCAATTCACTCATAGTAATTTATTTTACAAATTTTTCCTTAACTCATTCTGGAATTTAGTTTTTACTTTGTATTATCTTATTTTCCTTCTTTTTAGTCTTATTCATGTTTTTCACACGCTCTACTACAATACTCAGAATTTGCTCTTGTGTTCTTTTTTCCTTTTCTTTTACATTTTTCATTTTCCTCAATATATTAATATCCTTCTTTTCTATTTAACCCAAATATGCAGATATCTCCTCATTTCTCCCTTGTAAATACCATCTCTCAGTAAACAACAATGGCTTATTTTTTCTTAATTTACTATATATATATATATATATATATATATATATATATATATATATATATATATATATATATATATATATCTTTTTCATAATGCTCTATATCATAATGCTCTTTTGTAGTATTCTCTAAAGTCTCTAATACATTTCTACACATTTTTTCATACTTATTTTTAAATTCAATCCACCATTCAGACCAATATTTGTAGATGTGACCATGGTTATAGGGTCTATATCAGTTTGCAGAAAAGGCATTCTGGCGAATAACTAATCATCGACCTGTAATCAACTAAAATTGCATCAGCAATTTGCTGAATTTACTAAGGGCAACAAAGCACAAAGGACCAACGTACAGTTAAATCTAACCCACCACCACCCCCCAACTATATATACCAACTCTGAGATTGCACTACAGTGGAGAAAAGGGCAAAGTTCTGTATTTGTCTGTTGTACTTCAGGCAACTTTTTAATTGCCCTTAGTGAATTCAGGGAATCACTGAAGCAAGTTTTGCTGGTTATGGGTCGATGATTAGGTGTTCACCAGAATGCCATTTCAGTGGCTTAATATAGACCCTGGGTATATGATCCTTCCATAATCACAATGCTTCCCACTCTCCAGTTTCATTCCATAATTTCTTATATAAATCAATGACACATATAAAGAATAAAGGTTTTATTCCCTTTCCTATTGTAATATACTCTCTTTTTTCTGTCACCTGATCCATATTGCTAAATGGTCTGAAAAACATGTCGCAGCTACATTACTTTCTGCTAACCCCAAGCCTTCTGATAATACAAAATAATTAATAAAATAAATGTCCTGTTTTGTTATACAGTTCAAGAAATATTATTCATCATCAGTCCATCAATTTCAAATGTTGTCACAAAATGTGTCTGCCCCACTATCTATAAAATAAACACAGTATAAACGATAGGTCAAGATAAAATCACTTTAGCTAGCTGATCTAGGAAACTCTCTCTATGATACCCTCCCAGTGGGAGGAATGAAGACACCTTGTTGAAGATTGCAGTTGTTTATTCAGTTAAGCAGGTAGCTGGACAAGTTTTCTGCTTCTAATACATTATAGTCATCAGGTCAGTTATGTAAAGGCAGTTAGAGACAATGCTAGGAAGTTCCATGGGAGCTGATTGGAGACAAATCTGAGAGATAGAAAAACAAGGAGCCAATCTCAAAATTTAGAGGTTAGCTACTTATTTGAATATTCCTGAAAAACCTGTGAGGGTTTACCAGCTCAACAGCCTGTAGAACCTCATTTTTAGATAAAAGGTTTTATTTTTACTTTTATTTTTAATAACAAAGAAAGCATGACAACACACTATGAGCTACAACTATAGAACTACATTTAAGAAAACAATTTCACCTGAGCTTCATCAGGTCAGTCTAATAGAGTGGTTTCCACTTTGATCATAGAAAATGCCTAATTTTATGAGGCTTATCATCAGACTTTATTAGTCTGTTTTGTAACACATGTAAAATGAGAGACTGCGTCTGCATCAACGGGGCTCATATTCCTTGCAGCCAGGCATAAAGGTTTATTACAGAACTTTTCCCAGTCTATCACATGTAATACGAGAGGCTGTGCCCAATGTTATGGGGCTCATTATCTCATGACATATAATATAAAAGGATAATATACTTTTGTATAACAAAAAAAGGTTTAGAGTGGCTGCCTATAATAGCCTCATATATATGATTAATGTGACCAGATTACTTCTGTTTAAAATGTATAAAAGACCGAACTAACATTTTGGTAAGTACTAGAAGCATGACAAACCTAACCATGTCCCCACACATGATGTTGGAAGAACATTTTTTTAGACGCTGGAAGCATGACAATTCTAATCTCCTCCCCATGCGTGATGTTGGAACAACATTTTGGTAGACACTAGAAGTATGACAAACCTAACCACCTCCCCCACATATGATGTTGGAACACAAGGGAGCCTGGCCACACACAATGCTGACAAGAGAGATGTGGAGGAGACTACAAGTAGGATTTTCACCAGGGTCACCAGGAACCTGGACCCAAATTAGGTGCACTCAGCACCAACACAAGGCAACAGGACTTGAGGAAAACACCAACCAACAACTAGAACCACCAGACCCCAACAGGGAGGGGCACACAGTGGAGCAGCCCTTCACCCCAACTCAGAAGTCTCCCCAGAGGCACCAACAACATAGAAACAGGTCTTGGAAAGAGCCATGGAGCTGATGGATTTGGAAAGATTGACACAATAGAAAGGATACACCAAAACCAACAACAAAAAATGACTAAGATCTGGAACCACTCAAGGAAAGCAGTGACTCAGCTCGAGCAAGAAATCTTTGGTAAGAGTCTGACTTTTGCACCTTTTAACAGAAGTCACTTGGTAGTAACAGTGATAGATGTTAAACTATATATGAGGAAACTGAATGTCATAGCACTTTTCAATGATAAAGATAAGGATGGAAGCAACTCCGATAGAAATGATGATAGTATGAAATGGAAAAAGCCCATTGACCTTTGACCCCTGTGCACCCCACCCTGAGTGTATATGAGAGCAAATGTGAGGCTGATATCTGCAGGTCCCTTGTAAACCACCTAGGAAGAAGTTCTACAACATTAGCAAAGAGGAAATGGCTGCACTAAAAAATCTGAGCAGAGATAAGACACACAGGATCATGAAGAGGGATAAGGGGGAGGCATCTTAGTCACAGATACAGCTGTTTATATCTGCACAATTGAAGACATGCTTGAAAATAACAGGTTTTATAGTGAGTGTGATTTTAACACTGCAAATGTTGATTATAGTATTTTAAGAGAGCATCTGTGAATGCTTCATTAGGGTGATTTACTAGATGCCAAACTGTCTGACTTTTTTCACCCCCACCCCAAAAAAAATACCAAGCTTCTTTGCGATCCCGATACCCCATAAGAATATCTCTAATCCTCTCTACAGACCAGTAGTGGCAAATAGTGATTCCATAACTGAGACAATATCCATCTACCTTGATGCCTTGATAAAACCAATGGCAAAGGTCAACAAATCTTTTATTTTTGAGTCTCTGGATTTTCCTGGTAAAATTAAAGATATTACAGTTAGCAATTCCCCTATCCTGGTCACAATAGATGTGGAAGCACTTTATACAGTGCTTCCACCGAGCTACTTTATCCAAGCAGTAACAAAGGCATATGAAAAGGACAGAAATGTATTACCAAGAGGGACTAAAGTTCTAGCAATGTTATTAGACCTAACCCTCAGAGTCAACTACTTCATGTTCAACAAGTTTTATAATCAGACTACTGGAATAACTATGGGGGTGGTCATGGCCCCAGGCCTGGCCAATGCGGCTCTGGGAAAATGGGAGGAGGAGGCAGTGTACAAAAGCCCCTATTTTTCATCAATGAAATGCTATTTCCATTTTATTGATGACATATTTAACACCAGGGAGGGGGATGAAGCCACACTGAATGACTTTTACAACCATATCAATAATTCCACTAGTTTTCTGAGATTCACAATCTGTCACAGTAAGGCCTCGGTCAACTTTTTAGACATAACCATTTTCAGGGACACTGAAAACAAATGTCTCTCCAAAAACCTGTTCAGAGAACCAACCAGGGTTAATATGCCGCTGTACTGTAAAAGCCTGCATCCCCAGATCACAAGGAGAAATGTTATAAAATCTCAGGGGATATGAATTGCATGTGTCTCCAAAGAGCTTAGGGATTTCATTAGAAATCTAGTCAGCCTACACCAAGACTTCCCATCTAGGGGATACAGCAATAGATAACTAAACTCCATTCTCAACACCATCAGAAATTTAAAAGAGGCAGATGACCACATTTTGAGGTCCCCCCTGACCTCCTAGGGTTCAACAGAAACCAACACCAGAATCCACAGGAGGACAAAAGAAAACAAAGCACAGCACTCACTTTTACAGTGGATTATGAAACAAACAGAAAGATCATGACTGGCAACTGGGTAATGATTACAAACAACTGCAAAAACTCCCAGGACCTCATCCTTGTTTCATATTTAAGAGAGGCAGGAACATTAGGGACTTGGTAGACTGCAAATTCAGATCAGACTTACCACTCTGCCCCCCCCCCCTCTGGACTTACTGCAAATACATGAGCAACAAGGACTACTTCTTTTGTCCAGTACTCAGGAGAAACATCAACAGCACTTCTTCTGGTAATTGCAACACCACTTTTGTGCTACAACATGCACAGCATAATGGCTGCAGTTGTTTTTACACAGGGAAAACTGTAAATAAATTCAAAATCAGGGTAGCACACCACCTGTCCCATATCAGACTCTGTCTTCAGAAACCAACTAGCAAAGCACTGCCATGATTTCCCAGACATGGAGGTTGCCACTTCCACATCCTGGACAAGGTCACTATGGGTCTACTTGAAGGAAACAAAAGTGGGATACTGGAAAAAATAGAGTTGTACTGACAGATCAGGCTGGAGGCCCACAACCACCCTTGCCTAAACTCAAGCATTTCCGTTAAAAGTGTGCTTGCACTCAGGAAACTAAACCATAAATCATACAGCTAAAACACCTAACCCAAGATTTGGACATAAACTGTTAAATAACCCCAACTGCTGCTGTTAATATGAAAAAGTTGATCCAGTAATTACATTTGTAAATCACTGCATCCTTATTAGTATGGATTATCTGGTGAACTAGTGACATGGAAAACAAGCCTCATTTTATATATATATATAATTTTTTTTTTGTGTGTCTTTTGACTTTTTCCGGTTAGGGGTCGCCAGAGCGGAACTCCGGTCCACTAATGATTGGTAGTGGATTTTTACATACCAGGTTACCAGCCCTGACGCACAACCTTCAACAAAGGCATGCCCCATTCACGTATGCCTCCACACAGAAGACGCTCTAGCTGAGAATCGAACGGGACAATGTCTTGCTATGAGGCGACAATGCTACTGCAGCACCACCACCGCAGTTTATATATATATATTTATTGGTGTGTGTGTTTGTGTGTGTGTGTGTGTGTGTGTGTGTGTGTGTGAGATCTCTAGATTTGCACATATCTATAAGCAACAGGCATTGGTTTAAAGGTGATTTTTACCTCATGATGTGCTCAAACTTAAACTGCAACTTTCAGTTATTTGAAATGTGTTTTTTTTTTCTACTACCGATTTGGGGCTTTGGTGCCAAGAGTGAGAAAAGGTGGTCAAACTCCCAGTTTGATTGACAGCCCATTCCCATACTGATTACATCAGTGTCTTACATCATTTAACCCCACCCTGGACCCCATGGCACCAACCCCACTCTCAGGAGATTGGTTAACTGCCCTTCCAACTGATCCCTCCCAGTTTCCAGCCCTTTAGCTAGCCAGCCACAGAGCTAAGTAGCCCTCTTTTGCACTAAGTTTACCACCTGGAACCTAAAGAAAAGAAGAATCTAAACAGAAGAGCCCTGACTTCATCACTTGGAACCTGGAGAGAGGAATAATCAGAATAGAAGAGTCCTCAGTAACTCCTAGACACAGGAAGAAGCTTGATAGTGAAGATCCTAGACAGGAGTGCCTTAAAACCATGGTCTAGGACAAAAAGCATTCCACTTCTCACTACAACAACCAGGTATAGATATATTGTTGTTCCAGGGCAGCACTACACACTGCTATATTTTTTACACCATAGGCACAATTTGTCTATGCTTAAAGAAAATTTGAGATTCTTATGTTTATGATTACCCTCCATGCCCCCTTAGAAGCTCTGACCAACATCTCTTACAGATTCATAAACAAACAAAAAAAAAAGCTTTTGGTCAAAACCTTTATGCCTAGCTTCCTGCTCTCTCTTGGAATCCGCTCCCCTTGACCCTTAGAAACATCACCCATCCAAAAGAATTCAACTCAGCTCTCAGCCTTTATCTCCAGAGCTCCAAGATATGTCTTTGTAACCATCCCACCTAAAGTTTTTTCCCCTCCCTCCTTCCTACAGCTCCATCCTTTTTTCTTCCCTTCTTTTTTCCCCACCTTTTTTCCTTCTCCTCCATCTCTCTTCTCCTTAAACCCTCACACTATTCTTTCTTCCTGAACTTAGATGCATGTACTGTTCAAAAATGAGAATGACCTAGCATAGCTTTAAGTGACTATCTCCCCTGTATGTTAAAAGGTCTGTCTTTATCAAGAGGAAGAAGAATGGGGGACTGGTCACATTAACCATATATAGGAGCCTCTTATAAACAGGCACTGTAAACCTTTTTTGTTATACAAGAGTATATTAGCCTTTCATATTATATGTCAGGAGATAGTGAGCCCTGTAAAAGTGGGCACAGCCTCTCATATTACATGTGATAGACAGGAAAAAGTTCTGTAATAAAGCTTTCATACTTGGCTCCAAGGAATATGAGCCCCACTGATGCAGGCACAGCCTCTCATTTTACATGTTTTACAAAAGAGACAAAGTATGGTGACAGTCTTGTAAAAGCAGGCATTTCCAGTTATCAAAGTGGAAACCACTCTGTTAGATGGACCTGATGAAGCTCAGGTAAAGGTGTTTTCTTAAATATAGTTCTATAATTGTAGCACATAGTGGGTTGTCATGCCTTGTTTGTTATTAGTTAAAAATAAAAATAAAACCTGTTATCTAAGCATGAGGTTCTAAAGGCTGTTGAGCTGGTAAACCCTCAACGATTTTTCAGGAATATTCAAATAAGGGACTAACCTCTAAACTTTGAGATTGGCTCCTTGTTTTTCTATCTCGCAGATTTTCCTTCAATCAGCTCCCATGGAACCTCTCACTATTGTCTCTAACTGCCTTTAAAAAACTTACCGTTGAATGTAATGTATTAGAACAAGAACACTCATCCATCTGCCTTCTTAACTGAATAAACTACTGGAAACTTTAACAAGATATCTTTACTCCTACAGGGAGGGTGTGAGAGAGAGAGAGAGAGAGAGAGAGAGAGAGAGAGTCTCGTAGATCTGCTAGCTAAAGTGATTTTATCTGGACTAATCCTTTATACTCTGTTTCTTTTTAGTCCTGTCTCCCTCTGGTTCACAGGTGGGATACCAGACTTCACTTGATCACTCTGCATTACCTCTGTTTAATATGTATAAAAGACCAAATTTCTTGAGCTGTAAAACAAGAGCAGTTACCAAATTGTCACATGCATAATATATATTATGGTGCCGACTTTTTGTTCTTATTCTCACAGTTGGTCTTCTCTTCTTTTTAAAAACAGTTATACTTAAAGTTTGTTGCTGCTCTCCTTTCTTGCTTGGTATCACTTCTACATATGTTTTAGTTACTCCATAATCTGTCACCACAAAATAAGACCTCTTCTCAGTTTGTTGCTGCTTCCTCATTTACTTTCTGTCACTGCTGAATAAGGTTTTACTGCTCCATTCTCTGGTGCCACTTCACCTGGTTTCTTTTCCACATCCTCTGTGCTTCTGAAAAAGTTACCAGCCATTTCACCCCATGCAACAGCAGAACTGTCACCTGGATCATCCTACTCAAATATTTTTAACAGAGCATCATCTACAAGCAATCTTGATGCCAATTATGTTATCTGCTCCACTTCCACAGACTCACTCACTTCTTTCACCAAGGAGACAGCTAAACACTGCTCATTTGTAACATCTGCCACACAGGAGTCTTTGTTTACATTCTAAAGCTCCATATCAAACAAATTTTCCTCAAAATTCTCACTTTTCCACCTCTAAACTCTCCATACCTTTCCTCTCCACCTCCATGCTGCTGCTTCTCTTAGGCCTTTTCATTGCTGCTGTAGGAGCCCTCCAGCAGTAGGGGAAGTTCCCCGATCAACAGAAAAGAGAAGGGGCTACTCTTCATGTCCTGGCCGACTTTTGTCTGGTAGTAGGGATAGCACTTTGGGTCTCCTTTGAAAAGAGGCCATTACCGTAGTGGGACTAACCTGGTCGATAATACAATAATAGAGAGAGATAAATAAAAAGTATATGAGTTAGTAACGTTTGCATTTTTGTGTTTAATTTCTACATCTAAATTCTACTAAATTAATTCATTAGGCATACTACAACTGCTTTAAGTTGTTCCAGAGAAGAAAAAAGACTTATTTTTACACTAATATGTAATTGTCTATGTTTCTTCTACAGTTTATCAGTGGAATATTTTAGTAGAATAAAGCAATCTTGCAGTCATATTGGACCACTAAGTTCTCTCAAATGTTTGATACTGCAGAAAATAAAATATTTTGCAAGCATATAGTCCTTTAGCGGTGCAGTGGTGCTGCGGTTAATGTTGTCACTGCACAGCAAGAGGTTCTTTGCTTTAGTTCTCTGCTGGGGTGCCTTCTGTGTGGAGTCTGCATATTCTCCCTGCATTTGCATGGGTTTCCTCTGGGTACTCTAGTTTCCTCCCAGATTCCAAAGACATGCATCTGGACCATTTCCCCCAGGCCTCTGCTGATAATAGGCTCTGTCCTAGTCAGATTTTCCCAGTCAACAAATGTTAAATAAAAAAAAATATTAAAAAGCAAATAAGAATGAATTTTTTCTGCTAAATGAGTTTTGTGGGTTTTTTTTGAGACAGTGCACATGGTTTACTTAATGGCTATATGTTTTCATTGAGGTCACTTTCTGGTCAGATAGGGGTCTTCTTTAGCACGTTGTTGTGTCTTTCAGCTTTTCCCAGTTAGGGGTCGCCACAGAGGAACTCCGGTCCGCTAATGATTGGTAGTTGATATTTACGTGCCGAGTTACCAGCCCTGACGCACAACCTTCAACGAAGGTACGCCCATTCACGCATGTCTCCATGCAGAAGACGCTCTATCTGACTTCCTTAGCATGTACTTCTAAAATCAGCATTTATCTTTGCTGCTGACTTCTGTCACATTGTGTTGGTAATTTGTAAGCACTTACTACCTTGTTTTTCCTTGGTCCAGAAATGGTAAGGTCTGATATGTTTAATGGCGATTAGTATTCATTTCCTCTTGCATTTAGTTTTATCAGGGTGTGGAAGATTAAACAATTTTGGTTAACAGTATTGTTTATAATCCTCCCCTTGCAATGGATCCTGTACAGGTGCATCAGGAGTTCACTTGCAGTACCGTCAAAATGAATAGATCTTCTAGCTATTATAATGACACCCATCTTACAAGAGACAAATGCTGCATAGCTTTCAAACAGTTATACTAATATGAATTCTGTGTTTATATGTATGGATAACAACTAGTGACCTGCAGCAATTATGGTTATTTCACCTTCACATGCCTATGTAATTTAAAGGAAGAATGACCTTATTAAAGTGTAACCTGGTTAAAATGTATCGATGCAACTGTTATACAGGTAACATCCTGCATGTTCTTAGACTCCAGCTAAATTTACTTTTCATCGCTTAATAGAATGTGATAGAGCCACATCAGTCTGTTAATAAACACTCAACTGATGGGCAGAACAGGTCTGGAGGTGGGCTGGGATGCAAAATGGGTATGTCATTCCAGTCACCAAACTCCTTTGCTACAGCTCTGAGATAAATATATATCTATAAATTGTTTTCTGGTACAGAAATGAAGTGAATTCTTGATTACATAAAAGAATATCTGTTGTTCAACATTTTTGTATCTAGGCAGAGGATAAAAAGGTGTATGATAAATTTATCTAGTCAGAGGTTATAAAAAGGTAGATAATAACAAAATGCCAAACCTTACCTCCGTTCTCTTTTCTATGTTTCACTTTTGCATTGTGCAATATGAAATACTGCTGAGTATGCATAATACCTCTCAACCTCTCAGCACAAGAAATCTGTACAAAGCCAAAAATAATGGGGGGGGGGGGCAAAGGACCAAAAACAGGGACAGATTTTAAATATTGTTCTTATAAACTTAGAAAGTTGCTAGAATAAAAGGTGGTGTGTTACCATGCATTTTCTGAAAGATATGAAGTCTGACACTCAAATGTCTTTCATTATTTAGAGTCTTCCATCCTCAATGATTTAACAGAAAACCACAAATTTTATAAGGAACAGACCAAAAATATGAGGTGAAAATCTGGACATTCTGCGATAATCTGTACAGTTGAGAGCTACTATACATCAACTATAACAGCAAGATAACATCAAGAATAAACAGGAAGAAGTGCATTATAGTCTGTCATCAGAGTTACACTGTATAAACATGAACCTATGGGCACTCAAATATAGTTTTGATGTTTGCAAAAACAGGATTATTCCTCTAAGTACACTGCCATTAAACCCAAGAAAACAAACACTTCATATTGCTCAGCCATTCCAATTCTCTGGTTAACTTTGGCAACCCAGTCACACTCCATTTAATATCCCACCTTTACATTGATTTCTGTGGAGTGTGTGTAAGTTATTATTAGATAAGTATTTAATTAAGAATAACAATGCAATCAGTTCATAAATATTTTGATATAAAGGAAATAGTTATTTAAGGACTGTTAAATGTGCTTGCCTGTAGCTGAAATTAATTAAAGAATCGTGAATGCTTAGCAGATGGCTGCTCTGAATATTATCTCATCTGGATGATTGCTAATGACATAGCAAAGGTACAAGCTATGACTGATCTACCCTGGTAAACAAAATGTGAGCAAGTTCACTAAAGACTCTGCTTTATCGTCCCATCTGTATTCTCCCCATAAAGTTATATATCTCCTTCACTTAGTCACACATCTAGATGCATGTGAGACTGCATTGTTTCTCCACTAAGCCATAACAGTTTCAGAACTAAATTGTTTAAAATCTTCCATTTCCTTCAGTACAGAAAGATTATGTAACTTACAATAGGGTCATTGTTTCATAGTAGGCTGTTGATCGGATAGATCATGTGTAACCTTGCCTTATTATCCCATTTTCTCTGTGCCCAACAATATGAAGCAATTATTACATAATTAAAAAAGCAAACATATGGAATTAAAATGCCATTATTTTGAAGAAAAGTACACTTTCTCTCATTTTTATATATATATGTATATATATATATATATATATATATATATATATATATATATATATATATGTATATATTTATATGGATGTGTGTATATGTCTGTATATATGTATGTGAGTTTGTGTACGGGTCTACTGACTTTAGCTGAGTAGCTTATATGTTGAACTCAGAAATGTTAACAATAAAAGGTCGACAAGCCAAATGTTGATACGTTACTATGAATGCACCAAGAAAGAACCTCAGAGTATGCAAGTTTTACACACACACACACACACACACACACACACACACACACACACACACACACACACACACACACACACACACACACGATAACATCATTTTTGCAGGGTGGGAAGCCTCAGGCCCCCACACCCCCTTCAAATTATACACACTTTATATTGTATCCCAAAAAAGTGAAGCTGCGGTGAGACCAGCATTAGTAGTAGCCAGGCAGTAGCCATTCATGTGACTCCAATCTTTACATCATTCTTGAAAAACGAATCCTTTGTTTTCTATAAGTACTGCTTGATTTGTCTCTGACTTCAGAATATCTGCCTAAATACTTCATCCTTAAATTTTCAGGGTCTACGTATTAGTTTCCCCTCAAGTGTTTGGCAGTGCTCTGTACAGACTCAGACACTTTGAGTGACATTTTTCATGTAAAAGCACAATTAAAATGTCTCCAATACCTAGTTACACACAGGGCAACTAGTTTGCAGTGACAAGCACTGCCCACATACTTGCAAACCGGATACTCCAGACAGTGACTGATATTCTCATTCCAAATGTCTAATCAATAAAAAAGAGTCTGTTGCCATGGATATGAACTTTCCTACTGCCTCCATTATCGGCTTGGTGGATATGGGCATCCTGAGGCAATGTAGAAATTGCCTCATGTTTACTGACAACCAGTTAATTCTCAACAAACTGATAAGGTATGTGAGAGATGTATTTACGCACTGTCACTGGAGGCAAAGATCTCACATAACAGTAATCCTAATGTCAATAAGGTTGTCAGTAGTATATACACTGCACCCATCACGCACAATTCAGAGCAGACATATCAACCACATATGCTGAGCACTTACATGAACCTTCCTAAACCACAAAGACCTTCTACAATAAGTACACATAAATACCCTCAGCAGCCTCACTTCCACTCTTTCAAAACAACATTCACATCAACACATAGAGCTACATCTCATAGAGCCTCTACCTCTAGGCTCATAAGGAAAGCCACCACACAATCCAACATTCTAGTCATTGGAGACTCTATCATGAGACACACTGATGCCCATCTCACCAGGCTGAGTAAGGAGAAAGCTACGGTCAGTTGCTTATCAGGGGCTAGGATCCGCCACATTATGTATGCACTCAGGTCACTGGACCACATTTATCAATATGACTCAGTCATAGTCCATGTGGGAGTAAATGACTTGAGACATACCTCCCTAGACTGTATGAAGAGAGAGACATCATGGAGTTCTTGAAATAAGTGTCTCAGGCATGAGCCTAGCATGGAGCAGCATTTTACCTTCTCCAAGGATGATGCCACAATATGAACAAAAGATGATTGTCATTAATTATTGGCTTAGTTTCTGGTGTCATTCTAAGGGGGTGCAATATCTATCAGCATGGAAGAAGCTGGTCAACAGACATTGCTGCTTTTCTACGGATGGTCTGCACCTCCTCCCTCTAGGCTTTCGAATATTAGCTAAAACATTGCCTTCCCCCAAAGTGCCTTTTTTAGGCAATGCCAAACTGAAAGTGCTTCTGACATAGCAAATCAAAACCAAGAAAATCTACAGATATTACTTCTCACTGCTACGATCCTAAACAAAAACTCCACTCCCTAGAAGCTTTCTTTACCCTAGGGAATGCTGATGTCAGTACGGTCACTGTGACATGGTGTAAATCTGCAGAAAGCACACCAACAGTGCAAAGTTATAAGGCCTTCCATACATTTAGGCTAGCTACTTTACAGGCAGGGTGGAGGTGTCTCTGTTTATATAAAAAATAAATATACTTTAAGGCTGGTCAAACAGGACAATGCACATAAGCTGCTTCATGTTCAAATCACCATATGCAAAATCCAATACCAATTCCTTGCAAGCTATAGGTCCCTTTTTATGACCCAGGAAACCCATACCATGTATTAACTTATCAGAAACACTAACCATCCAACCCAACACCATATTCAGCTGTGACTTTAATTACCACGCTATTAACTGGAAACCCTATATGACACAGAACGTACATGCACACAGATTCCTAGATTTTGTAAATCACATATGCATGAAATGTAGATACCAAACAGGAGAGGATCCAAACTCCCTGGACCAGATAGTCAATACACCAACGAGGGGTGCAACCATACTGGATATGGTCCTCACTAATAATGGGAGACTGCTGCACATCCCCTACTGTAATACCTTCCCTGGTAAGGCCAGACCACAAAATGGTCTCCTTTGAAGTAAAAATAAAACCTGGACCTCCAGCTAAACCTGGAATATTCAGGAACTATTCTAAGGCTAACCTCCTGCTATTAAGTGAGAACTTGGCAAAATGTCAAGCTCCCATAAACCCTGAGAACACTGTTTCCTATGCAGAACTGTTCACAGAAACCCTATACAAGCATGTTAATAGCTGCACAGAGGCAGCTATACCCACCAGGAAGAAGTCAGAACTAACTTAAAAAACAAGCCACCCTGGTGGAATCACAAAATCAATAGGCTGTATAACAGGAGGAAGAAAATCATGGCAAAAATTAGGAGGTGCAGCACCCAGCAGGATAAAAGTGCTCTCATCAAACTAAACAAACAACTCAGAGGACAAATAAAGTCTACCAAAGCCAAATGTGTGGTAAGTTTGGCCTTCCAGGCCAAGGACAACCACAAAGCATTATTTAGCAATGTCTGCACCTCAAAGGTGATGCACAATTGTGTGCAGTGCTCATTGTGAATGGAGCCACCTATACTGAGCCAGAAGATATAGCAAACCTCCTGGCTGATAAATTCAGTTTCAGCTTTATCCTTCTCACCCCATCAACCTTCCCTCAGGAAATATCATCAAATAGGTTCATAGGTAGGTACTAGGCTATTGGCCCTAGGGCCTATATAAGCCTAGCCAAAAAGGTACCCTGGCTTTTGCTACCCAAGAAAATTATTTTTCTGTGCCCCTGTCGAGCAGAGCCACAGAGGTGATCCCTGGGGTGACTTTCCTATTTCCCATCCAATCATCAAGATTTTTCTTGAAGAGTGCTAGAGTGCTAATGAGGAGCTTTGTTTGATATAGATAGGTAGTTTGTTTCAGAGTATGGGAAGTCTCTGGGGCAGTAATCTATCCATCCAGCATGTTCTGTTTATTGTGGTGACAAGATTTAGGTCCCTAGAGCATGTAGCTTGGAGGGGTTGGGATTTCTTTAAGTGGCGCATGCCCAACAGCGCTGGGTATGACATGTTAGGCAGAAATCACCTCTGAATAGGTGCTATGTGATGGAGTAAAGCTGGAGTTTTTTGAGACGGTCTGCGTAGGGCATCTGTTTGAGGCCAGTAATCCTCTTTGTGAGGTATTCCTGTGGCCTTTCCAGTTGTTGCAGATGTCTTGTGATGTACATACCAAAAGGGGCGTTGTACTCTATAATGGGTCTAATGAGTGACGAGTAGAGGGGAACAATGACCTCTTTTTTCCTGGATGAGAAACCTTTTGTGATGAGGTGTGCCACATAGAAGGATTTCCTGACTACTATGGGATGTGATTATCAAAGGAGAGACTACTGTCCACCTGTGTCCCAAGGTCTCTTATCACACTTTTGGTGTTAAGTAGACTACCACCTATGTGGCTGCTCATGGGTACAGAGTTTTTACCAAAGGGGATGACAATGCACTTTTTGGCATTGAGCTTGAGGCCATGGCTTTGGCACCAGGCATCTGTCTCATTGAGGTTCTTTTGTAGGATGTCCACATTGTTAGGAGTTTTGATTATGGCTTCATTAGCCAAAGACCTTCTGTGTTAGCCTGTACTTCAGAAATGCAGATACCAAACAGGAGAGGATCCAGGACTGAACCCTGTGGTACTCCACTTGTCACTGGTCTGAAGTCGGATTTGGAGTCTACTACTTTCATAATGTGGGTTCTGTCAGTGAGCCAGTTGGCAACCCATCTTGTGACATAGGGATTTATACCTAGTTTAGTGAGTTTATCTATAATTCCGGAGTGGGAGATGGTGTCAAAAGCTTTGGCGAGATCTAGATAGGCTGTGTGAACCACCTTACCCTCGTCTACAGCTTTGGTGACTGCTTCAAAGAAGTCTATCAGGTTTAGGAGACATGATCTGCCTTTTACAAACCCAAACTTGGTGGGGTCCAGAATTTGGAGATTACTAATGTCTTTGTTTATAAGTTTCATGATGATACGTTCCATGGCCTTGCAGACCAGGCTCATTAGGCTAATGGGGCTGTAGTTTCCAGGGTCTGTGGTGGCTCCCCCTTTGTGGAGTGGGATAACCATCACTGTGCACCATTCAGTGGGCACAAAGCCTGAGGTGAGGCTATGATTGAACATGGTGCTTAGGTGGGGTGCCAGTTCATTCTGTAGTTTGTGTAGCATGCAGCTTGGGATGTTGTCAGGTCCCATGGATGCTGTGTTCTTAGCTTTTGAGAGTGTGGTTTTTACCTGTGCAGCCGTGATTACAGGAACTTTGCGTTCTTCCGGTATAGTGATGGGCCCTTTGGAGGATGAGAGTGTGGGGTAAAGTTAGCACTGAACCTATCTGCCAGGATGTTGGCAATAGCAGTTGATTCTGTATATTTAGTGCCATTGTGTTGTAACTCAGAGCAGATCTGAGTGTTGCCATTGAGATTCTTGACATAGCTATAGAATGCTTTGTGGTTGTCTTTAGAATCAGTGGTGATTTTGTTTTTGTAACTAGTTTTGAAGGATTTTATGAAGGATCTCCGCTTCTTACTGAGGCTGACCAGGGAGTTCCTCCAATCATGAGATTTTAGTCTTTTTTGCAACAGTTTCTTTCTTCTGTTGTAGTTTATTTATGGCAGGGGACCACCAGATTGGCTTCCTTTTTTTGGAGGATAGCATTTTGGTTCTGTGAGGGATAGCACGATCCATGCACTTGTGTAAGTGTTCATAAAGTGCATTTGTGTAAGATTCAGCAGTCGTACATCTATTGTCCATCTGCATGGGTGTTATGAAGTTTGCCACTTCTGTTTTAAGAAGCGTGAAGTTGGCTTTGGAGAATTTTTTTTACGGTGGTTTCCCTAATGGGAGGTGGGCGCGGGATGTGGATGTCTAGGGTGATTAGCTTGTGGTCATATCTGACCAACGAGGAATTGACCTCTGGTGTGGAACACCGGTTGCCCATGTTGGTAATGACCAGGTCTACGATATTGCTGCCCCTGGTGGGGGTGTGGATAAGTTGATCCAAGGCACTGGAATTTATGAATTCCAGAAAACGTTGAGCAAAAGAGTTAGTACATGAGTATTTTTCCCTGTTAATGGTGGGGTAGTTGAAATCACCCATTATTAGGGTGTTAGGCTGTGCCCTAATATTTTACAGTGTATCAAGAAATGAGGAGTGGGAATTCTGGGGCATGGTGGGGGATCTATAGCAAGTTGCACTTTGGATTGCAGTCTTGCCCAGAGTTAGTTGCACTTGGATAATCTCGGATGCATTATGCTGAGCAACTAGCCTGGAGGTGCGGATATCCTTAATGAATATGGACACGCCTCCGCCTTTAGTGTTTTGGTCCAGGTTAGGTGGCCGAAAGGTGTGGTATGAATTATAGCCTGGTAATGCAAGGGTGCTCTCTGGAGCCTTGAACAAGGTCTCTGTCACTGCACAGATGTCGATGTTCTCCATTTTAAGGAGTGCCTTGAGTGAATGCATTTTGAGGTTTTGACTTCTAGCATTGAGTAGCATTACCCTCAGATTTTGCTTGCTTGTACCTGTTACGGTGGTGAATTTGTCATTTGAACCTTAGACTTAGGGACACACATAGATGGTAATCTAGCCTTTGACCATCACGTGTCTACAGTGATGACAAAATCATACTATCACTAGGGAACAGGTCCTTAATGCTCTCTCTAAGACCAAGAACACTGCATCAATGGGCTCAGACAATATACCAGGATGCCTTTTAAATAGCATGAAACATACCCTATTAGGGCCTCTGGAATTACTGTTTAACTGCAGCCTGCAAACAGGCTTTGTGCCTCATGAATGGAGAAGGGCAACATTCATGCCTCTGCACAAAGGTGGGCCATCTACAGACCCTGGAAACTACAGACCTATAAGTCTCACTAGTCTGATATGTAAAGCCATGGAAAGAATTATCATGGAGATGATCAATAGAGATATAGTAAACTTCCAGACACTGGACCCAACCCAGTTTGGTTTTGCCAATGGCAGATCACACCTTCTCAACCTGGTGAACTTCTTTGAGGAGGTCACCAAAGCAATGGATGAGGGCAAAATTGTTCACACTGACTACCATGACCTGGCCAAGGCATTTGACACAATACCCCACAAACGTGAGGTTAGGTATGAAACCGTATGTCAACTGACTCTCAGACAGGACCCAGGATGTTAGAATTGGGAAGTCCACCTCTGCATAGAAGACAGTCACAAGTGGAGTCTATCAAGGAACAGTCCTTAGACCGCTCATTTTGGCATTTACTTCTCAGAAGTCAAAGCCAATGTCAGTGGTCATGGCTGACTAAATTTGCAGTTGATTGGAAATTGGACGCTGTCATTAAATGTCAGACCGACACAAATGTTCTCCAGGAGTGGCTGATACAGACAAACAACTGGTGTCAGATCCATGGACTAAAACTAAATGCCAAGAAATGCATAATAGTATCCTTTGGGAAGTCATCCATCCCTTGTAACTATCATATTGACAACACACCCCTTAGAGTTGACCCAGTGGTGATGGACTTAGGGACACACATAGATAGTAATCTACCCTTTGACCATCACGTGTCTACAGTGGTGATGAAATCATTCTATGTTGCACAACTTATAAACAAATGTTATGGCATATAAGTAACCAAGGAAGTCATTGTTCCACTGTATTTAGCATTCATCAGACCTACCATTGAGTACAGTGCCCCCTTTGGTATGTACCTAACCAGGCATAAACAACAATTGGAATGTCCATGGAGGTTCCTCACTAAAAGAATACAGGATGTAAGTAAAATGTCCTATGCAGACCACCTCATGGCTCTGTCCCTGTATGCTCTCTCCTACAGGCTTTTGAGGGGAGATCTATGCCTGGCATGCAGGGCATTGTCAGACTCCTCTCTAATGGACCTCCTGCATATCCACAAAATAAACAGCACCAGAATTACCTGTTCTAAAGACTTAAACCTTGCCTGTGATATAAATAGGACTTGCTAGACAGATAGTTATGTATCCCAGAGACTACCCTATCTGTGGAACAGGCTCCCCATCCATGTGAAGCAGAGTTCCTCCCTAACCCAATTCAAGTGCAACTTGGACAATTGGATGGGAAACTGGAAATTCATCCCTGATTTGGCACGTGTCTCTAATGGACACACGTAACCTGTAAATGGTTCATCTCCCAGGCCCATGCTTATACTTATCAAGGATATCAGAACTTGTGAGAGATTTGGGATGCATGGTAGGCTTAAAAAGGCCCTTGTGATCATTAGTCTAGTAAACACCTATGATTGTATGAATGTATGAACACTAACTCTGCAATTGCACAAATGTGGTCGATTAAACAGATGTTAACAACCAATGATTTAGATCAAATGTAGGAACCCCATATATATATATATATATATATATATATATATATATATATATAGATATATATAGATATATATATATATATATATATGCACGCACACAGTTGCATGAAGAGCGTTACATAACTTATCATAAAACAAAATAATTGTTTTTGAGAGAGAAGTCTAACAACGTCAAAAGAAAAATTTTTTGTGGGCCATCAAATAATCTACATGGTAATAATTTAATGCCAGGATTATGTCTAATGTTACTACTGTATTTCCCCGAAAATAAGACCAGGTCTTATATTCTTTCTCCTGGTGAAATGGGCATTAGGGCTTATTATCAGTGGGATGTCTTATTTACCCGCATTGTACAACAATCTACCTTTATTAATTTATTCATGTACAAAAATCGACATTTATTCATGTACACAAATTGACATTTATTTCGTACTTTTCTATTATTGGACAACAGTTCTAATAACGGGTTGACAGATGTGTGAGAATTCTACATAAACAGTGCAACAAACATTTCAACTTCAGAATATCTGTAACTTGGGTCTCACTGTTATTCAAATACAGTCATGTCATCTTCTTCTGGAACATTTTCATAAGTGTCCAACCCCCGAATTTTGGCCTGAATTTCTTGTGACTCCATTTCCTGTAGCACCATTGGCCCCAGTCTGTCATGCCTAGCAATAGAGCTCTCCTTAAATAAGCACTGCTTGTCCAAGTAGCCTGCTCATAGTGCATTGGCAACACAGCTGTCAGTGATTTTATCCCATGAATTTTTCACCCAAGTCATGATCTCTTGCAGGCTAGTCTTCACAAAGTTTCCATGCTGATTTCTATCCATTCTATTGTCAATGCAGTCATTGAGTTCCATGCGCAAATGCTCCTTGACTGGCTTGTTTATTGCAATATCAAGAGTCTGGAGATAGGCAGTCATTCCTGCGGGAATCATTATTTAATCTATTCTCCTCCATGCTAGGAATTTCTTCATTTCTTTAGCGCGGTGAGTGCTGGCTGAATCCCAGACTAGCAGACCTCTTTCGCCACCTCGCAAAACAAGTGGCAGCATTACATCAACCCACTTCCTTATAACTGCTTGTGTGCACCAGGCTTTTTCAGTTTCAAGAATGTAAATGCCTGAAACACATTCAATATTATCTTTCTTGCCCTTACTAATGATTAGAGGTAGGGTTTTCTTTCCATCTAGACAAATTGCCAAAATACAGGTAACACGTGCACTCTCCTAACCAGTGGAGGGAATGTAGATTGACAAGGCACCCCTCTGATCAATTGTTGTTTGAGATCCTTGGCCCATAAACACTGCAGTTTCATCCAAAGCAATCATGTTGGAATGTTGGTATTTAGAAAAGTCAATGCCATCAACAAAGGACTTGAACGCAAATGCACATTTAATAACTTCAGTATCTTCCAGCTTGAACAGTGTTGTTGATCTTCTTAGAGACAGTTCATATCTGTGAAGGAAGCCATCCAGCCAATGTTGTGATGCTTTGAATTCTCGTGGGGGTATTTCTAACTGTGGTGCTATTGCAAGGGCAAATGCTTGAATATCAGCCCTGCGCACAACCAAAGCCTTTGCTCTCCTGTTAGCAATCCACTCACAGATGATGTCTTCAAGCTCAGTAAATAATGGTTGCTGACCTGATCCACACTTACACTTCTTAGCATTTCCCTCGTTGGCCTGTTGACTGAGGTTAACGTACACTGCTCATAATTTTTGGAACATTTAGAGATCTAACTTCTTCTCTTTACAGAAAGCCGTCAGATTCTTTCCCCGGGAGTCCTCACTGATTCCTTTCTCGTACTCGACGGAACAGCTCTTTCTTTTTGCACTCATCTTGTCTGGGGGGGAGGTTAATTGAAGATTTACACGACTGGAGTAGCAACACAAAATGGCACTGGTTATGAAGAGACGACACCACCACCACAGCTGCTCATTATCATGAGCGTGTGCTTTATGCGTGTTGTCTGTACTTTGACTGATCAAAGTACATCTGTGTGGGTTTATGGGCCAAGGATCTTAACCGTCAAGTGTGAGTGATGATTAGGGTTACAGTAAGAATTATGGAGGACTCCCAGTGAAAGAGTCTTATGACTTTCTGTAAAGAGAAGTTGGGTATCCGATTGGTCTGAAAAAGGCGAGCAAAGTATGATAACCTCAGTCAATGGGTGTCAGTAATATTATTTTATAATTCAATACGTCCATTGTGTGTTGCTGATGATATTAACTGGGGTTACGAGACAGAAAAAAGTAAAATACTTTTTAATCTACCTGAATAAGTATGAGAATATAGCCTTTCAGGCTGAGATAGGTGTTTGGTGCAATACATACCAAATAGAGCCTTATATTCAACCCCAGCCTAGCAAGAGTGGAATATAAGGGGCACTAGTGTGTCACTTGATCTTAATTAGATATTATTTGATAATTAAGTGAGCAATGAAAAAATATTTCCTTGCTGTAACTAATCCCTGGTGATCTAAATACAGTTTATGTATTTTATTTTATTTTAGTTTACATCTGTTAACCGGGAAAGTCCGACTGGACACAGGTCCCTTTTCAGCAGGGAGAAAAGCTCCAAGTTACATTACATAAGTAAAATTAAACAAAAATAAAAAAATCATATACAATAAAATAAACAAATTAAAACATAATGAAGGCAACAATAAAAAGTTCAGCACAGTAGAGGCAAAAATCAAACATTACAATTTTAGGATAAAAACATACATTGGCAATTGCTACTGACTACAGATAGTGTTTGTTGACTATCTGATAAATAGGTCCTTGGCCTATACTAAAATTACTACAATGACAGCATATTTTAAGGAATGATCTAAATAGCAGTTTTACCAGAGAGCTGGAATAAGTTACCACTACTCTCATTTTTATCTTTTTATACATTGTTTATGTCTTACCCTGGGGAGTAACAGGAGCATAACCAGTTGTTAGAATAGAGGGTTTTCAAGAGCTTTTTAAACTGTATAGTAGAGTTATTAGAAGTTATCTGGCTAGGTAGTGAATTCCATGCTCTTGCAATAGTGCAACCAAAGAGAGACTTACCATCATAATTCTTATATTTGATGACATTTATGAGGTTCTGGTTAGTAGATCTTAATGGTCTAGCGGAATTATAGGGTTGAATCAGATCCTGGAGAGCAGAGGTTTTGTCAGGAACATAGTATAACTTGTGTGCTACTGACAATTGACTGAGTAGCAGAAGTTGAGAGAGCTGAAGCCAGTTAAGCTGCTTTAAAGATAGACAGTGATGGGATCTGTATGAGCCTTCAGTAGCAAACTTGGCAATCTTGTTGTAGCAAGAGTCCATTTTGTTTAAATCAGCCTGGCGGAGGTTAGTCAGGACTGGGGAGGCATAGAGGTGAATGGACAAAAGATGAGTCCTTGCTATTGTGGCCTTGGTTTGTCTAGTGATAAAATGTTTGTCCCTGTATAGAAGGCCAAGCTTTTTATTTACTTTCTTGATGGTTTGAGCTATGTGAATGTCAAATCTTAGGTTGTTGTCAATTTCTACACCTAGCAGTTTAGTGTGTGAGGTTGGACTGATCTGGATGTTATCTTTGGAAGTGATGCAACAGGTGTTGTCTGGAGGGGGGGGGGGGGGGGCTACCTGGGCTAAACAGAATAAGTTTTGTTTTTTTTGGATTAAGAATGAGTTTGGTGTTAGTATACCATGTTTCAGCTAAGGTAAAGTTATTTTGGGTTAGGGTATGCAGTTCTTTTATCATGGGAGTGGCACATATAAGGGTGGTGTCATCAGCATATTGCACTACTGAGGCAGTATGGAGGACGAAAACTGGTTGACAAAAAGATAGAAAAGCAATGGGCCAAGGATGGAACCTTGAATTACATCTAAGGATACTGGTAACAGAGGGGACAATTGTTTTTTCCATAGGACAGCCTGTTGTCAGTCTGATAAGTAGCTGCTGAACCATGAGATAGAAGAGGGGCTGACGTTTAGGGCTGATAGAGTTTTGAGAAGCATACTGTGGTTAACCATGTCAAAAGCTTTAGATAGGTCTAAGAATATGGAAGATACGAAAAGACCCTTGTTTCCGTAGTGGTTGACAGTATTAGTGAAAGACAGTAGTGCAGTGGTAGTGCTATGGAAGGGTCTAAAGCCATGCTGTGCCTTAGATAGCAGGTTGCTGTTTTGGAGGTACTGAATTAGTTGGGAATGAACAACTCTTTCTAGTATTTTGGATAGGGGTGATAGAATAGCTATTGTTCGGTAACTGGTGAGTTCTAAGGAGTTACCTCTTTTGTGTAGTGGTATAACATGTGATGTTTTCCATAAAGATGGTACTATGCATTCAGATAGAGACCTGTTGATGAGAATAGCAACATGATAGGCTACGGCTTCAGCTGCTATCTGAAGGAAATCTGCTGGTAGGTTATTAGCAGCTAGTGTGGTTGGTTAGAGTTTGTGAAGGAGTTTAGAAATAACCTTGGTGGATACGGGGTGCAGGGAGAAGTTGAATGAATTTTCTTGTATGTTGGGTGGGTTTTGTTAGATGTTGTTGTGGGGCAGCTAGAATTATTTTAGGCATTGGCTAGGGTTTGGACAGTTTCAGTAAAGTACTTATTGAATTGTGTGGGAATTTTGTCATGGCTATTTACTGTCATAGGGGTTGGGGTTGTGGATTTACCTGGCTATAGTATAGTATTTACTGAGGTCCAGAATCTTTGAGGATTGTTAGCATATTTTTCTTGCATGTTTTTATAGTAGTTGGTTTTGTCACGTTTAATTAGCTTTTTTGGTTTTATTACAGAGTTCTAAGTAATTTTGTCTCATAGTAATGGTTTTGTGCTTGTGGCATTGTATCCAAGCCTTATCTCTTTCTTTCATTATAGTTTTGGTTTCTTTAGTTAGCCATTGGGCATATTTTGCTTTTATCCTAAAGGTTCTGCAGGGTGCACGATAGTTTAAGATTTGTAAAAAGGTTGTGTTAAAGTACTGCACAGCTTCATCAAGAGACAGTTCCTTTAGGGGAGCCCAATTACAAGATTTTAGTGCAGTGATGAATGTATTAGGCATAACGGTCTTTTTATTTCTTACTACTCGGAAGATAGCCTGACTGATGTGCTGAGATCTATTTCTAATTAGATAGGTTGGTTGATGGTCACAAACTATCAGGTAGACAACCAGATTTGTATGCGTGAGAGGGGTTAGATATAAGAATCCAATCAAGAATGGACTTGCGGTGGGATGATTTGTCAATTCTAGTGGGTGATGATATTAGTTGGGTAAACCCATGTAAGTTAATATAGTTAGAGGAATTGCAACTGGAGCAACTAAACCAGTCAATATTAAAGTCACCTATTAGTATAGTTTCTTGTGGGAGAGAGTTTGAAATCCAGTCTAGTAGGTTTTCCATTATGGTAGTGTTATTGTCTGGTGGGATGTAACCACCTACAATATTTATATGTTTGTTGGGGTTTAGTTTTAATTTAGCAAGGATTAGTTTTACATTGTTGCCTATAGGGGGATTACCATCATGTAATTCAATGTTGAGGTGGTTTTGGAATAATATCGCCACCCCTCCAAGTGCCTAGATCTGTAATAGTTGCATTGATAATCATGGTTAAAGGCTTATTTTGCAATTGGAGCTATACTAAATTTTTGCATTAACTGTAACGGGAGGGTGCTGTCTCTGTCTAACCCTTTTGGAAAACATAGGAATCTGTGAAGGAATCAACAGCGTTCATCAGCGATCCACAAAATTGGTCAGTCATAAACACTGGATCTCTATCTTTGTGTCATAAAAGTCAATGTCAAAGAGAAGGCGACCAGCAGAGAGCCCTATCTGTCTCCACTAGTGACATATCTATTTAGATATGGCAATACCAGCAACTCATAACTGCATGTTTGATCAGAGAGCCAGTTAGCAATGCATTGATTTATAAATGAACTAATATATAATCTGATAAGTTTATAAATAATGCCTGTATGGGGAAATCATATCAAATGCATAGGCACAGTTGGACAGAATGACCTCCACTTATGGCTTGTGTCACATGCTCAAAAAAGTCAACCAAATTAAGCCAGGAAGGCCTAATCTTTAAGAAAATCATTCTGACTAGGTTTGAGTGTTTATATTACCGATTTTCTACTAATGACTAATGTCTTTTACTTGATTTTACATGGACTGCTAGTGAGGCTAATGGGACAATAATTATCAGTATCATTGTGGACCAAACATACATCACGACCATTTACACTACCACTGCCATCCTCAGCCTCCATTAAAGGTCGTTCCAGCAGCAGACTGATATACCCCCTAAGACAGGCAGGTTTCCAGTGGCTTCTCCATACCCACATCCCCCTGAATGTATCCTGCATCACCCAAGTTGCTATTTAAACTCTGGACATTTAGATCATAGCCAGAGATTTATGCAGTTACGTCTTTGAACTGGGTAAGTGTTTTTATTTATTATTTATTTTACATTTGTTGACCGGTATTATCCAACTGAGCTGAGTAGCCCTTTTAAGCGGAGGCCCAGGGAGAAAAGCTCCACAGTATTGCAATTAGTTATTCAGAAGTAATAGATAAAAAGCTTCAGTATCTTACAATGTAAGCATGAATAAAAGCAATATACAGTAAAAAGCAATTTTAATAAAAACAGCAAAAATTACAAATATCTGTAGTTATATCCATAATATATGAATCAGAAGAGGAATTGGATGGCGCAGTGGTGTAGTGGTAGCATTGTTGCCTCACAGCAAGAAGTTCTCTGGTTCAATTCTCGGCTGGGGTGCCTTCTGTGTGGAGTCTGCATGTCCTCCCTGCATTCGTGTGGGTTTCCTTCGGGTGCTCCGGTTTACTCCCACATTACAAAAGACATGCGTCTGGAGCCTTTCTCCCTGGGAATCCGCTGAAAATTGGCTTTGTTCCAAGTCGGACTTTCCTGGTTAACAAATGATAAATAAATAAAAATAAAAAAATGAGAGATGGACAAATAGAGAGATACTATGTAGAGGTTATAGCTAATAAGATTGTAATTTTAGGTTGTTGCTCAGATTAGGAGGCAATAGAGATCTTACAGACAGAGTAAAGTAAAGTAGGGGTCAACTAGAGGACAGGTAGTGAAATGTCTTTGAAGGGGGTCCCTATTAGTTATTTGAACTTTTCAAAGTTTGACTGTTATATGGTTGACACTATATGATCGAACTTTGAAAAGTTTGAAGGTTAAAAGCAACCATTCCGTATGGCGCAAAATGGGAAAATGTCCCTTTTCTGCACTGAAGTGCAATCTCGGAGTTGGTATATTTAAGTAGGGGGGTGTGGGGAGTTCAGGGGGCTTGTCCCCCTGCTCAAAGCATTAAGGTAAGTTTTTTTTATTAAATTTTTTATTATATTTTCGAAGTTTCAACCTTCGCTCATATGTTGTCAAACATATGAGGTTCGAAGTGGTGAAACTTGGAATATATAAGATAGACCCCCCTGTAGATAGGGAGGTGGTTTAAGGATGATGAGCGCAGTGGCAGGACCAATGAGTTTTTAGGTATTCTCTGTTGGCTGTTTTGAATTGACTAGGATGTGTGAGGGACCTGATTTCTAATGGTAGTTTGTTCCATGATATGGTAGGATTGTAGCTATAGAGGTTACATCCAATTTTGGTCTTAGGTTTATACATTTGTAGCAAGTTTTGGTCAGAGCTACATAGAGACCTAGTGGGGGAATATTGAGAGATGACAGGAGACAGGCTAGGACAGAAGGACTGCAAGTATAGAACTGAGTGAATTATCTGTAATTGATAGAGAAGGAGCTGGTGGCGTAGTTCCAACCATTCTAAAATCTTACTGAAAGACAATGATGAGATTTAAAAGTTTGGTGTGCAGTGAATCTAGCTACCTTGTTTTAGGTTGATTCTAGTTTTGCTAGGAGTGTGGTATTAAAATTAGTGAGAATTTGACAGCTATACAATAGACTAGGTAGAAGGTACGCATGAGAAAGAGTTACTTTTACTTTGTTAGAAACTTTTTGTTTCGATAAAGAAGGCCAAGTTTTTGGTGTGTCTTTTTAATAGTTATTTATATGTAAATCAAACTTTAGTTGGTCATCTATTGTTACTCCTAGAAATTTTGTGCTAGATTCAACACTGATGGAAGTGTTATTGAGGGACGGTATGGAAAAGGTTCATTTAAGGTGGGTGAAATTTTTGGGAAGAAAGAGTACAAGTTTTGGTTTTTTAGGGTTAAGAATTAGCTGATTTCACAGAACCAGGATTAGACTGAGTTAAAAGATGCTTGAGTAGCAGAGATAAGGTCATTGATTTATATGGTTGCAGCAGGCAAGGAAATACTTTTGCAACAGAATTTAAAATTATAAGTCGTATTCTCTTTCACATATACTTCTAATACTATTTTAAACTTTCTCTGAAACTTTTTATTTAGATTGTACATCATTAGAATTACTTTCACTACTGAAACACATTGACATAATTTGCTTCTGCTGAAGTTAATCACCTCCCTACCTCAGTAGTAAGACATTCTCCCATTTTTAACAAGAGCCACCAATACAAAGAATCTCGTAACCTTAAAAACTACAACCCTGTCACCCTAAACAAATTACTGTCCAATGTAAACTGATTATTCCTACAAACATTATCCCTTGATGAGGCCGTCCAAACTTCAACAATATATTCCTAGAAACACTTAACACCCTGGCTCCCAGTAGAAAAATTAAGCTAAAATGTAATTATGCACCATGGCTAAACCATGAAACTCGATCCCTTCTGAACAACAGCAACTGTGCCAGGAGAACATGGAAAAAAAATAACAACTCAAATTTTCACCAAAACTTATATAAACAGCTTCACAACCAAACAAAGAAGCAGGTCCTGCTGGACAAAAAAAATGCTGTCAAAAATCTCTGAGCAATTCACATTTCAACCCGAACAAATTCTGACACTGAATAAACAAATTACTAACTCCAGGGAACCTCTCTTCACCAAACCCCTTTCCTTATAAACCTTATAGTAAAACTGCAAAACTACTTAACAACTTTTTCATTAAAACAAAAGTAAAGCTTACTAAACCAGACACTCTCGATATTAAGACTCCACCTCCCACCTCATCTCTTCCCTCATTCTCCCTAGCACCTGTAGCAACTTCCTTCATCAGATCACTTTTTAACAACCTCAAACCCTGTTCCCCATCAGCCGACAAACTCCCTCTAGTATTTTTCAAACATACAGCCAGATCTGTAGTATACCCTGCATCTATACTTATCAATAGATCCATCCAAGAAAATAAAGTACCAGATATCTGAAAAAAATCTTCATAATATCTCTCCAAAAGGGAAGAAATTCTACAGAACACTCAAATTATAGGCCTATTGCCATATTATCCCCTTTATTCAAGATACTGGACAAATGTATACATAGACAAATACTAAACCACCTCTTACAGGCAAACCTAATTACACCTACACGGCATGGTTTCCATCCCTCACACATTACTACCACTGCCCTCCTATCTTTCAGACACAACATGCCCAAGCAAGAGATAATAATAAACTTGGATCACCTCTATTCCTTGACCTATACAAAGCATTTGATACTGTTTCCCATCCCATCCTCCTAAATAAACTTTCCAACCTACAACTCTTTACTTCCACTATCTCCTGGTTTAACAGCCACCTCTCATACAGATATCAGTCTGTCAGAAGGCAAACATCCTTCTCCCTTTCCATCTTGTTAAGACCGGGGTTCCTCGGGCTCTGTCCTGGGACCCCTACTTTTTAATATATTTACAAATAACCTCCATGTCTCCTGCCCCCACTCTGCATCAATACAGTATGCAGATGATTCCAAAATTATTAACACCTCCAACAATGTACAAAATCTCCACACTGCCACTCAGCAATCTCTGCACCTAGTAGAACAATGGCTAACTGAAAACAGCCTGCTCCTCAACCCCAAAAAGACCAAGATTCTCCTTTTCCTTCCAAAAAACCTCAGTCCATCTAAAGAAAACTTCACCATCTCATCCTTAGATAACACAATTATCACCACCCACTCAAACACTAAATTGATGTTACTATAGACAGCTAATTAAAATTCGACCTATATATCTTAAACTGTATCAAAAAGTCCAATCAAAAACTAGGTCTTCTGTACTGCAACAAAAAATATATGCCACCTATATTAGCTCAAACATTTATTCTACCATCCCTGTTATATGCTGCTCCCATAATTACTAACCTCCAAAATAATCTCTTAACCAAATTAGAAACCACCTATAACAAGATAGCCAGATTTGCAGCCAGTAATAGCTACAAATCCCATCATTGTATATCCCTGAAAAGGTTAAGATGGCCTGAGCTCCCCCACATGCTTCAAATATCACAACTACAAATTGCACACAGCATCCTGAATAGTACCAACTCCAGCCCTGCCCTTACATCCATAGTTATGCCCTGTACAGCCAATCATGACCTCAGAAGCACACAACAAAACTTACTTCATGTGACCAGTCCAAACAAAAATACTGGAAAAATGCTTTACAGTCATTCAATTGCAGACTCATGGAACAAACTTCTGGTTTACTATCAAAATAGTGAAGCACACCTTACCATGTGTCAGAAGGTTGAAGGTAAGGGAGTAAAAAGGCAAAATTGCGACCGCAAATCCTGTCGACTTTGAAATGTTGACGTAGTTTGTGGTCGCAGTTTTGAGGGTCTGTGTTTTTAACTGGATCACACTACAGTGCAGATTGGGAAAATTACCCTTTTCCTCACTGTAGTGCAATCTTTGAGTTAGAATATATAATTAGCAAGGGGTGTGGGGGGTGCAGGCGGCTTGTATCCCTGCAAAACAGTAGACTTGTGTATGCAATTTTCCTGTGTTTTTTTTGGGTGGTGAGTGGTGCATTATGTGTTGAATGTCGATTTTTTTCCTTCCGAAAAAATCGATACTCTGAGCAGAAAGCATCACAGTATTCGTGGTTCCAGATCAGGGATGTGAATATTCGTGGTAAGTAGTTTCATTGTTTTGATAGTAAACCCAAACTTCCATTGTCCCTTTGCTCCACTACCAAAAGTGGCAAATTCAAACCACAACTAAAAATTCATTTCCAACATACATGGATCTGTACTTGTCAGGAAATAACATAATGAATTTTCCTTCTCTTGATTAACATATCTGCCTGGTATTTCCTATCTAAACTGTCTACACATATTACTCTCTCTGCAGTTAACATCTATGATATTAAGTGCATCTTTGATGTACTATGTCATGATGTTACTCTGAACCATATATTGCATATTAGAAAATATTTTTTATTTTAAGGCATTGCTATATTTCCAAATTTCTCAAACATATTGCTGCTGCATTCTCAAAATACTGTACTTTTGCATTGTAAATATTCCTGTTGTATGTTTCTCTTTCTCTGTTTTTGTGCTAAGTATTTTACAACTTGAATTGTTAGTTTTTTTTTCCTAATTTTTGCTAATTACTTTCTTGTAGCTTTTCTCCATGGGTCTCCACTGCAAAAGGGCACCCTTGGCCCAGTCGGACTAACCCAGTTAACAAATGTAAAAATAAATTAATAGAAAAAGTTACAGCATTTATTATTGACACTTGTCTGCTTGGTTGATAATGTTTTCAACATTGTCTAACTCACACATTACTAGCAGCTATTTAATTAAACTGTAATATCTCATACGTTTTCATAAGAACTGTTTCTGAATCTGAGAAGTAGAGCACCTGTAGTTATTAGGGTTCCTATTAGAAGACTAAAGACACATTCTTTCAAATGCGTCTTGGTCTAACTTAAAAGACTGAAATGGCAAAATATCAAAGTGGCTTTTAAGCTAATTCTTTCCCTGGGAAAGAATTTGCTTGGCCGCTTTGTTACTTTGCTGTTTTCGGCACTGTAGTGCGGTCTCGGAGTTGGTATATTTAAGTAGGGGGGTGTGGGGGCTGAAACCCCCCCCACTTAATGTAATGTTTAAAGCATTTTGTTTTTTATTTTTTTTTGTTGGAACAGCGATTTATTTCCATTGGAAAAAAATGCTATTCTGACAGTTCGCCATTGTAAGCTTTTGCTTACATAAGGTCGATTCATCACTGTTCACTTTTTTAAGCATTCGGTGATCTATTATAGACCCGGTTATTATGGGGTTAAAATCATCATGGAAACTCTGTATTATAATGTGTCTCAAAAGTACGTTTTCTTCCCTTGGACTCATCTCAGTGCTTTTAATGAAAAACAGGGTAATAGCTGTATTCGAAGTACCCACAGCTGGAGAGTTCATAAACTTCAGGGATGTCTCTGTTTCTTCTATTCCTCTAAAAGACAGAATCTCTTCATTGCCTTTGTAGATAAACTGAGTCACAGAAAAGTAATAACACAGTCTAATGTTTCTAAACACCTTATGATTGCCAGTTTGAAAGTTTGTGAGGCAACTTCCCAGTGTGAAATGATTAGTATAGTTCCTGATAAATTCTTCCTTTCTTTCTTTCAAGATGTTCTTGCTGCTTCCTCTTGTACATCACAAATGGTAATTACGTTACGTATCCCGTTATCGGTAATTAATATACTGTAACTTTGTCAGTGATTTGATGGGCTGTTTTCTGGTACTCTCTGAGAGAGATGGAAGCAGATGGTTTTAAGTTTGGATTTCTGAGCCAGGTGACTTTCACAGATTAGCCTCTGCTGATCATACTTTAAGTTAAGTTTAGAAAAGCTGAGACAAGAGTATGTCAGATGGTATGGTTAAAAAGTAAAAATACTGGTTCCATGTCACTAGCTTTGGAAAGCATTAGGTTATTAGAAAAGACTGAGAAGTTACATGATTAGTTTTAAACTGAACTCAGTAATCCTTGCGATGTCTGAACTCTGATGATGATGATGATGAAGCCAAGATTCAGAGCTTCATAATTATTTCTTACACCAGCAGCATTGATCATAATTATTGTAGCAACCTTGTCAGTAGTAGTGAAGTAAACAGACAACAATCTTTGCTCTGTTATAAGGTTAAGCAACAGAAGAAATATTACAAGCGCATTTAGGCAGGTCTATAAGGTTTGAGAGTTGGGAGGGTGTGATAATGGTTAAGGTTTTTGCCTTACAAACACAAGGTACAGGGTTTGAGTCTCACAAGGGATAATTGGCTAGGCTTAAAATGGCCCACAAGGGCAGTTAGCCTAGTACTAATCTATGAACCTATGAAAACAATGAAATGGATGCTATGATAGTAGAGCCACTTGTGATGTATTGAAATACATCACTATAAAAGGAAAGCTGGCATTTGGAGGAGCACTAAATGGTTATATTCCTAGGCTTCCTTAACAGAAAATGACATCCTGTGCATAGATATTGTTTGTATAGGGATGTGCTGGTATGGGGAGGGAAGGCCTGGAACCCATCACCTTCCTTCTGGAAACAATGTAGTCCTCCAAAGCAGTAACAAACTTAAGTTTAATCAGAATATCAGAATACACAAGGACATGATCTTCTGATTGTCATGATGCAGATTATGATACTGACCAGCTATCATTTGATAACTTTTTTTAATTAAATTGAATATCTGTAATTGAATGAGTGAAAATGTTGAGTCTGAGATCACTCTTCCTTGGAGTATTCCCTTTTTTCCAAGATATGGTGGTGATCATGGAGTTGGTATATATATTAATTCAAGGGGTATGGGGGTTCTTCTTATTTTGGTGGTGCACGGGGCTTGCTTCTCTGCAAAAGCAATTTTAAGGAGATAAGCAATATTCAAAATTTGCTCTTCATAGGTGATTACAAAGCTATTGGTCCTCAAGTCATTTTAAGCCTAGCCAAGCTTACCCCAAATTTACCAAAATATCACTGATGTGTCAAAATCCTAAGGAATTTTACAATTACTGTATAGGCTTGTACACATTTGGCATTTACAGGCTGGCACTGTCCATTAGGGTTATAGGTGCCAAACCAGAGGTAAATTTGTTATTTCCCATCTGTTGGTCCATGTTACATTTGAATAGGGTTAGGGATGAGCTTTGCTTCACATGAATGGGAAGCCTGTTCCAGAGAAGGGGTAATCTTTGAGATCCTTACCTATCCCTCCAACTTATCTTGTTTAATTTGCAAGTGAGGTTTATGTCCTTAGAACAGTTTTTTCTGATGTGTGTTTTGTGGATGTGCAACAAATCCATCAGTGTGGGATCAGAGAATGACTTGCAGGCTAGGCATAGATTGCCATGCAGGAGACCCCCCTCCTTTGTGTAACAGGATAACTGTTGCAGTCCTCCATTCATTTGGCATGAAGCCTGTCTGGAGGCTAAGGTTAAATAGAGATTCTACCATTGCCTGAGAGGTCATGTCTCATGCTATTCAGTGACATCCTGGTGTATTATCAAGATAGGATAGGACATGGTCTGCATAGGAAGTATTGCTTACTTCCTGTATTATTTTTGTGAGGAACCTCTGTAGTCTCTCAAGATTTTTCAAGTGCATTGTGAGGTACATGCCAAAGGATTACACTGTACTCAATGACTAGTCTGATGAGAGACGGGTATGGTGGAGCAATGACTGCCTTGGATCTGGAAGTCATGGAAAATAGAATGATTTTTGTTCACTAAATTAGGCATGTAGTGGTTAAAATTCAGGCTACCATCATTATGTTTTCCCAGATTCCTGACTACTGGGTTTGCTTTTAGGGGTGTATTATCACTGTGGTAATTTCCAGGCATGGCCATTACTATTATGTATTTTTTTCACATTGTGTTTTAGTCCATGGCTGTGGCATCAGTTGCTTGTTTGTGTCAGGCCATCTTGAAGAATGTCAATGCCTTTAGGGAATTCAGTGATCATACCTAGTTTACAGTCATCTGCAGACTTGGTCAGCCAGAGACTCTTGACATTTGCCTTGACTTTGGAGAAGTAGATGCCAAAAAGGTGAGGGCCTAGGACCAGTCTCTGTGGGACTCTGTGAGCAAATGGCCACTATGTGGAGGTAGATTCCCATATTTTAATTTCTTGTATCCTATCATCCTATCATATTAGTTTATGCCTAATTTTTTAAGTTTATCTGTAATGCCCTATTGAGATATTGTGAAGCAACACAACGAAAACAAACCAGTACCACGAATCCCACCAGGCAGAAGGCACTGAACCCTCCGTTTACTGACATATTGTGTCAAATGCCTTGGCCAGATCAAGATAGGCAGTATGCACTGTTTTGCCCTTATTCATACCTTTAGTGACCTTCTCGAAGAAGTCCACCGGATTAAGTAGACATGACTTCCCTTTGACAAAACTGAACTGGGTAGGATCCAGTGTCTATAGCTTTCCTGTATCATTGTTTATTAAGTCCATGATAATCCTTTCTATGACCTTGCATATTAGACTAGTTAGATTATGGGTCTGTAGTTGTCTGAGTACATGGTCTCCCCCCCCTCCAACTTTGTATAGAGGGATGATCATTGCAGTCCTCCCTTTATTTGGCATGAGGCTTGTCTGGAGGCTAAGGTTATATTGTGATTCTAGTGGACCTGAGAGGTCATGTTTCATGCTATTCAGCTACATCTTGGGATATTATCAGGGTTCTTCAGGGCAAAACTGTTGGCCTTAGAGAGCACAGTGAGGAACTACTCTCTATTGATCGTTGGTGGAGAAATAGAGAGTATTTTCAGGGGGGATTGACTGGAGATGATAAGTATAATTGGAGCTACATACTATTGCACTATTTTACCTTTTTCATAATTCCAGGACTTGTACTTAAGTCTCCAGATTACAAAAGGGAAGCTATATACGCTGATATGAGAGAGAACAGAAATCAACAAACTGGTACAGGAAAACACATGTATTATGTCCATGCAGGAGCACTGTAGACATGGGCAGACATGACAGCATTACTCACATATGTGGAATGCCTGCTCCAGACAGCTTCTATTCAATTAAAGATGTTTTCATGTCGAGGTTTACAGCTAGAAAGGCAACATGTCTTTCTAGAAACTGGCTTACCCAGTTAGCAAATAGATAAAAACAAAAATGCAGGAAACTCAACAAAACAGCTAGATGTGATTGGAAAATTGGTTTTAAAAAAGGAGAAATATGAATACCGAGATAAGTATAGGTCAATGAGTTTCCTATGGCTGATTGGAGTAAACTGTCAGATATTTTTTTTTCTCTACAGCCCTTTTCTTATAAACATTTACAGTTTCTCCTGAGACGTGTGAACTTTAGATGACCATTCCCAGGAGTTATGTGCTTCTTGGTACTCATTTCTAACAGGTCTTTTATCATTTGCATAATCTTTTCCTTCTAATTGTTAATCTTTACTGAACTGATTTAAAACAGTTGAATGAGGCAGAATGCTATCTCTTTTCAAATTTGTTTTTCATTTTGTTTGACCTTTATGTGACCTTCTCTACAGGATATGTGTGATTCACATACTGAATGCCCTTTGCATGTTAATTTCCCACAAGTCATGCTATGTTTGCAGTCTACTGTCCTGTATATTTTTGCTTGCTACAATACAGATTATCTTAAGCTATAATCTTTTTATGTGTTCACTGCATATACATGTATGTACTTATATATATATATATATATATATATATATATATATATATATATATATATATATATATATATATATGTGTGTGTGTGTGTATGTGATGTGTGTATGCACACATATATGGGCCCCTATCAGAAGCGTGAGTTTTCAAAAACTCAAAATTGATATGGTTGAGATCATATGGCCAATTTTCCGAAAACCCAAAGATTTTGAATGGAGATTGTGGTACAGTGAGGACTGGGGAAGTTTACCCTTTTTCCCACTGTAGTGTGATCTCAGAGTTGGTATATATAGTATGCAGGGGAGGGGTCTGCGGTTTTCAGAAACTCGAAATATGAATTTCGAGTTTCTGAAAACTCGAGCTTTTGACACACACACACACACACACACACACACACACACACACACACACACACACACACACACACACACACACATACATACACACACACACACACACATATAAGGAAGGTTCCCATAAACTGATTATCTTTAACAAGATAATCTTCTTTAATCATTCAGGTTTGTACTTCAATTTCCAGTTCGCTGGATGTAGTTTTGTGACAGAGTCTCATAAAGTCAGTAGGATGTGCATGTGTGTGTGTGTGTGTCTGCTTCATTTTTTATGCCTTATATGTACGATTTCATGTAAAGATCATGTTTGCTCTAAGACCATTGCTCATAGTCTGTTAGTCACATACAGAAAAGTTTCCTCAAAAATAATCTGTCATATATACAAGTTATCTAGTTCTTATGGGATCTTTTTTCTAAGTTCCCTGAATTACAGGCCAGTGAAGGATAGTTTCCTACTAGCTTTGACAGGTTATGTGGTTTGTGAGTAATTATTTCCTTTCTCACATATTTTATGCTTTTCTGTGAGTCTATTTACTCTTCTATGAAAAGATTACTATGGTACCTTTAAAGAAAACAGGCATTCATGTCTAGAAAGTCTTATATAATGCAAAGAGTAGATCAGCTGTGGTCTGTTGTCTATATATTGAATGGCTAAAATTGCAATGTAGGATTCTTAACATTAAAAAAGACAGAATGATGGAAAGATAGATGACAGTCATTTCTAGTTCCCCTTAGAGAAAAGGAGACACATAGGTCACAGCCGGCAGTAATGGCTGATCTGGTATTCTCCAGTGGAGCAGAGAAGCATGTCCTGAAATAGTAAGGTGTAATGTCAAACAAAAATGCTGTGAGCAATTCTTCAACTCAACAATGTATCTGCAGACCACTATATCAACAAGTGCAATCAATATTGATTAATTTCAGACTGATAAGCAAGAAAGGTTCCTGCAGCCAAGGTTTATTTCCAGCAGCACTACAAGGAAAGTGATACAGTATGAGTGACATACAAAAAAAATATCATTACCTGAGCATAGCAGTGAATAATAGAAACACAAAGAAGCCCGGTCAGGTATTTGTTTATCAACAGGAAGGTTGCACTTGTTTGACTGAATATAAAACAGATTAATATTTATGTATATGACCATGTATGTTTAATCTGTTCTTTTAAAGTAGCGCGACCAGATTACAATGCCTGCAGAAACAAGAAGGAATTACATAAATATAATCACATGGCCAATTTATGTAGGATATACAAGGAATTAAGCTACCTATTAGTGATGCTTTAGGTGTTTCCCATTTTCTGTTCATAACAAACAGATTGATATTGCATTGTTCTCATTGTCAAAAATACTGTCATTCTCACTGTGTGCCATGCCATTGTGCACAGACAAGTCCTTTTGCTAGTGCCTGTGAATGAACTATACAGGCTGCTCTGCGTCATGTTAAAGAAGCTTTACTAATATTCTGGAAGGGACATAACATCTGATAGCCAAGTATTCCAGGTTAAAACCCTTGCAAGCTGTAAAGGTGTAAATAAATCCATCATGACATGTTTTCACCAAAGTGATAGCACCTTCTCAGATCACCACAGTGATATGTATAGCATGTTCTTCAAAGGCTGTTTCCCTTACCCTTTCTTCTTGGTCCTCGCTGCCTCTCTCTTCTTATTCACTATATTTTTTGTCTTGCTTCTCTTTAAGTCACTGTCAGATGACACAAGGAATTTTCTGCTTAATAGCTCCTCAGTGGTTACACTGTTTATCCTAAATCTTTTCAGCACCTAACTGGCTGCTAGCTCTCTCCTTCATCTCAATTCCCAAATATAATTCATATGAAATTAATTCACTGTGAGATCACAGTTCTGTTTTCTCCTTTGCACAGTGTTTCCCTTTTCTTACGTTGCGTGCCAATGGAGTTTATTTATATAAGAGAGGTTATGACAGGGTGTGAAATATGCATGTTTTCCTCGGTAGGTTAAACATATTTTGTTAGTCTTTTTCAATCATGTTTGTGTCCAGTGAGTCTTCTCAGTTTCTTGTAGCGGATCCAATAACATCTTCTGTCTCATACTTTCTGATTTTCAGTATTAGTTCATAGGTTCATAGGTTGGTACTAGGCTATCGGACCTAGGGCCTATACAAGCCTAGCCATAACAATTCCCTGGATATTTCTTCCCACAATATTTACTTCCCTGGACCCCTGTCTAGTAGGGTGACTGACATGATCCCTAGGGTGAATTTCCCATCTCTCATCCAATCATCAAGGTTCCTTTTGAAGAGGGCCAAGGAGGCACTCTGCTTGACATGTATGGGCAGTCTATACCAGAGTATGGAGAGTCTCTGGGTCAGGAACCTATCCCTCCAGCATGTTTTGTTTATTGTCATGACAAGGTTTAGATCCCTGGAGTGTGTGGCTCTGAGGGATTGGTATTTAAGCGGAGCATGTCCAACAGCTCAGGGTTTGACATGGCCTTGTATGTTAGACAGAGATCACCTCTGAGTAGATGATATGCCACAGAGTATAGCTAGAGTTTTTTTAGATGGTCAGCATATGGCATCTGCTTTAGGCCTGTGATTCTTTTAGTGAGGTATTTATGCGGTCTTTCCAGCTGTTGCAGATGTCTTGTGAGGGACATATCAAATGGGGCATTATACTCTATAATGGGTCTAATGAGGGATGAGTACAGTGGGGCAATGACCTCCTTTTTTCTGGATGAAAAGCCCTTAGTGATGAGGTGTGTCACATAGAAGGATTTCCTGACTATTGTGGTGATATGGTTATCGAAGGTGAGACCACTGTCCACCTGTGTCCCTAAGTCTCTCATCACACTTTCAATGTTTAGTGTACTGCCACCTATGTGATAATTCATGTTTTTTTCCAAAGGGGATAACTATACATTTTTTGGCATTATGCTTGAGCTCATGGCTCTGGCATCAGGCATCTGTTTCTGTAAGGCCCTTTTGTAGAATATCCACATCATTTGGGGATTCAATAATGGCTCCAGTTTGCAGTCACCTGTGAACTTTGTTAGCCAGAGTCCCTTAGTGTTGGCCTGTACTTCAGAGAAGTAGATGCCAAACAAGAGTGGTCCCAGGACTGAACCCTGAGGTACTCCACTTGTCACTTGTCTGGAGCTGGATTTGGAGTCGGCTGCTTTTACAGTCTGGGTTCTGTCAGTAAGCCAGTTGGCAACCTATCGAGTGACATAGGGATTTATGCCCAGCTTAGTAAGTTATCTATGATTCCAGAGTGTGGGATGGTGTTGAAGGCCTTGGCAAGGTCCAGATAGGCTGTGTGGACCACCTTACCCTTGTCCACAGCTCTGGAGACTAATTTGAAGAAGTCAATCAGGTTCAGGAGACAAGATCTGCCCTTCATGAACCCAAACTGGGTGGGGTCCATGTGTGAAGGTTGCCAATGTCTTTGTTTATAAGTTCCATGATAATGCATTCCATGCCCTTGCAGATCAGGCTCATCAGACTGATGGGACAGTAGTTCCCGGGATCCAAGGTGGATCCCCCCTTGTGGAGTGGGATAACTGTAGCTGTGTGCCACTCAGTGGGCATGGAACCTGAAGTGAGGCTATGATTAAACATGACACTTAGGTGAGGTGCCAGTTCATATTGTAGTTCATGTAGTACACAGCCCGGGATGTCATCTGGTCCAATAGATGCTGTATTCTTAGTTTTGGAGAGTGTGGTTTCTACCTGTGTGGCCGTGATTACTGGAATTTGGTAATCTTTTGGCATTGAGATGGGCCCTTTAGGGGGTGAGAGGGGGGTTGAAGTTGGCACTAAATTGATCTGCCAGGATATTGGCAATATCCATGGGATCAGTATATTTAATGCCATTCTATTGTAGCTCAAAGCAGATCTGAGCATTGCCATTTAGATTCTTGACATAACTATAGAATGCCTTGTGGCTGTCTTTGGAATCTTTGGCAAATTTATTTTTGTAACTAGCTCTGGAGGATTTTATGAGGGATCTCAGCTTTTTAGTAAGTCTGGTGAGGGAGTTTTTCGCATCTTGGGATTTTCCTCTTTTCTTCAGCAGTTTCTTCCTTCTGTTGTATAGATTGTTTATAGCAGGGGACCACCAGATTGGCTTCCTTTTTTGGAGGAGAGCATCTTGGTTCTATTTAGGATGGCACGATTCATGCACGAGTGGATGTACTTGTACAGTGCCTTAGTGTAGGATTCAGCAGTCGAACTTTCAGTTTCCGTCTGCATGGGTGTCATGAAGTTTGTCACTTCTAACTTCAGTAGCATGACGTTGGCTTAGGTGGGGGTGGGATATGGATGTCAAGGGTGATTTGCTTATGGTCAGACCTGACCAATGAGGGGGTGACCACTGGTGTGGAGCATCGATCTCCCGTGTCGGTAATGACCAGGTCCAGGGTATTGGAGTTTACATTTTCATTATCGTTTTGTTGTGTTTCACCGCACAAATATATCATTTATGTTTCTATCAATATTTATTTGAATTAAATCAGAACAACCAAGCTTCGATGTCCCAAATGTTGGCCACAAAACGTTGACAACACCAACACAGACAACCTATTTCATTATGTGCCAAGTGATGATTTTAGGGCATGCAAAATTCAAAAGTAAAAAATAGAAAAAAAATGTCTGTACTAATTCCCTAACCCCAAGAATTCTCCGATCTTGCACATCTGTTGACCATCTGCTTAGTCAGCTAACTTTTGTGGCTTAAACAGAGGTTGACCAAGGCAACATTCACACAAATTCAGTACTCCCATATATTTTACTGCAGTAGTATACTGACTAATATTGCCCAATTTCAGGCTCAGTTTAGCTGAAGTACAAAACATTTTATAAAAAAAAAGCAGAAATATTAGTTACATAGAAACAAATTAGTTTCTAGAGTGGATCAAGCTGTAATAATTCTGTGAGGAGAATGAAAAGTGGAAAGTAGATAGGGATAGTGTGTTAGGCGATATATCCTGTGCTGAAATAGGAGTACTTAGCTTGTATGACGAGGTGCTTTTTGAGTTGCATTCTGAACTGAGTAAGTTGAAAACATATTTAGATTGATGAGGAGAGCTTGCAAACAAAAAATAACAATATATCAATTTCTTTCAAATGCTAGTGAGAGGGGTTACAATCCTAAATTCTGTGCTACTAACACTGAAGAGAATGCTAGTCATAGAAATTTGAAAACTGAAAAGCATACTATAAATGGGGTTGCTTTAAGGAATGCAATAAAATAACTTCTAGGATAAATGTTGCAACCAAGCTAGTTAGGTGCACTTGTGTTTTTAGAAGGAAGCACTGCAAATTCTGGAAACATGATTAGCCTCATCAAGGCACCCCTGTTGTGTAAACATTAAATTAATAATGACCAAAAAGTGGAGGTAATATGAATTTAAGATGACAGAAAATACTATCCCCTTTTGCATATAGAAATGTAGATGGTTCTGGGAAAGCTGTCATATTTTTTGCTTGTAAACAGTGATTTGATTCATGGTGTAATATTAGGAAAATAGTTTTCCCATTTTTTTAAAAAAGACTTGTTTCTGTTCTGCAGCAGATCTACTCCTGAACAGCATCAGTTCAACAGGATCCTGACCCCTTCTCCAGACATGACGTCAGTCCAGTTGATTAGATCTGTATTCGATCATTTACCTAACAGCATTCATATCAACTCATTTGGAAAGGTCTTTTCCTTGTCATCTTCACAACAACAGCTACGATACTCATCAAATGTGTTGGTTCAGCAACATGAATCCCTGTTTCCCCACATCAGGAAAATACAAACTGAAGGTGGAGTGTCACCTGAAGATTCCAGAAATTACTGAGGACCATTAGAAGCAGGGACAGCTATGCCTACCATTTACCCCAACCCTTGGATTTCCAGTCGGACCAGAGACAAAATCCAAACTGTTACCACTGGATGAAAGGATTATGCGATCTGATGCCACTTGTGATGTCATCAGCGAGTGATCCAGATGACATCCAGATTACATCATGCAAATCAAGCAGATAAGTCTGACTTGCGGGAATCATTATGCCATATGGAAAAGGTCAAACTGTATTTGGAGTCATCATCATTGAGCCAGAATAACCCCCCCCCCACCTACAATTCCTTGAACAGCCATGCAATTATGTTCATTTAAACAGTACTGCAGCTTTAGAATTAATATTACAATCATCTTTGTCCTGCTGCTGAACTTCTTACTTCTTGAACATCACAAATTGCTTTTCTTCCCTCTAAAACAAGTGCTACACATTGGCATCCCTACTATTAAATCTTTAAAAGTGTAGAACTGCTAGGTGTGTTCTGCTATTACTTCTGCTCATGCGGCAGTCATATACATGACAGCCATTCTATACCATGTATCAATATACTCAAAGTCTTTAGATGCCGACCACCAGGAAAACAACAAGGACAGACTATTCATTTCATCTGTCTTCTTCTTCAGTAAAAATAGTTAACTGTTTCCAGCAACAAGGAGCTTACCCTGTTGATAGAAGCCAGTGTGAGATGATTCTTACCAAAATCTGAACTATACTTTTCTGCAAACGCTCGCTGTCAACTTGACAGAAATTTTTATCAGTAAAGGAAACAAGCATCTGTGACACAAGGCAATGATTAATATCTCAGAATGTAGTAAGCATCATATCAATTGGATAATCTGCACTAATGGTATTATTGCTTGACTCTTATCAGTCCAACCCCCCCCCCCCCCCCACACACACATACAAAATTAGACGTGACACTAATGAACTATGATTTGCTTACTGGTGGTTTCCAAAAATATTGATTCGGGGGGATAATTGTTACCTTGGATATGCAAGACCAGCTATTGAGCATAGACATACCTAACCTTCAGGAAAAAAACAAAAATGTTCAGTGAAAGGAAAACTCAGACCATAAAGACTGTAACCCTTAAAAATACGGTCAGCAAAACTAAGGCATCATAGAGTTACTGTCACAATCTGTGCAGATTGCATTTAAAGGACTTTTCCCATATGGACTTCAATGACATCATGTCTGGGGACAAGCAACTTCCTGCTTACAGGACATCAAAGGCTAAATGGCAGTTAGGGATTTTGTACTTCAGAACAGAAATCATGCTGGTTACAATTATTCTTGTATTATTTCCAGATTTGAGGAAAGCTTTCATATCAAAGTGAAACTGCAAAATGTACAAACAGCCTGACTGACCAGTTTTAAAAGGATTTATGATAATGAGGTTAAATAAAATAATAAACCAAACAAGTTTATAAGTCAACATCTTAACATTGCAGGTAGACAAAATGCATTTATTGTTATTAAAATGATCTTTATTAAAAGGTAAGAAAGCAAATTGTACATGTAAATATTACATTGGCACAGCATATAAAAAAGTCTGTGAAATTTCAAATATTGGCCTTGCATATTCACAGCTTTCAGTTTGGTGATGAGGATGTGGTGTGAATAATGCTTCATAGCATCTGATGGGAGACTGTGATGAAATAAGATTTTTTTTGAAAAAATAAATCAAGATTGGAATCCATCTTGAATTAAAATGGAGTCTAAATACACATGACTTAAATGTTATTTCTTCTCCTGACATAAGCATATTTTCTTGCTCTGTTAGTTCAGCTATATAGAAATATCATTCATTTTTCAGTGTGGCAAAAGTTATCAGCAGGATCTTTTAGAAATATGTTTTTTTCTTTATGGTCAGTTAGTTAAAACTATATAATAATTGTTTCATTTATACTGTGTGATTTCTCTATAGAAATAAGAGCTTTCCCTTTGCTTGGGAGGCACAGATTTATTTTACTTGGTCTTCCAAGATTGTGTTTTTCAGTGAAACATTTCTTTCTTGGTTGAAGTCTGAGTTTTATATTTTTCCTTATCAAATGCACTGTGGAAAATGTAGGAGGATGAAGAACTTGTAGGCACAGTGGACAGTCTGATAAATTTAACATTTGACTTCTGCATCTCATGAGCTTAATTAATATGAGGGCTTACAATACTATATTCCCTCACACAGCATAATTTATTTCTATTTTAAAATGCTTATACCTTGGTAATAGATTTGGGACTTTTCAACATTCCACTGTATGCATACTTTAGGGCAATATATCTGTTTTAAGGAGTTTGTTTCTCTCCCTTACCCTATCCCTTAATTCCTAACCACCTTTATTCCTTTATTCTAATCATAACTATGACCCTCTCTGCTCAACAGCAATCATCTACATCTAATAATCCAGTCATAGTTCTGAAACTCCCCTGCTTTGCAAAGCTAATTGCATTGCTTTTCCCATCTCAAACCTCCCTCCTAGTGCTATCCTATCATGTTCATCCTTACTTCCCCTTATCACAAACTCATTTGCTTATATAAAGGCATTATAATATTTCTGTTATCATTAAAGATAATATTTAGTTTCACTGCTGTCTCATACGTTACTGAATACCTATGCCATCATCTATCATCTCATTGTCTCGCTACATTTAATCATGCACTTGATATGTGTGTTCACTTCTAGTCTTCTCCTATTATCACAGCTTACTACTCTAAAATATCCCAAATTATATTCCCTATTACCTCCACTCACTCATTCATGCATTGTCTACCAAAATTGCACCCTGTCTATTCAACCTCTCTCCTGTCCCTATGACAAAAGCAAAATATTTCACTGCCACTTCACACATCCTAAAGTAAAAAACAAAGATTAAACATCTCATCAAAAACGCTATTCCTAATTTCACTTTAGTCATCAAAATTCTCTCTGTGTGGTTACATTTCCCTAACCTAGGTCCCTTTAACTAAGATTCCAATGTAGACTGTACTCCACTAACCTCCCAAATAGCCAACTTCACTCTAAACTCTAAAATAACCTTCTACTCAGACATTCATTCCTATTTAATACCCACCATGTCAAACAGGTAACCCCATTAGACCCGCATAGCCTCCTCATATTCAGCTAAAAGACTTAACCTTGTCACTATAAACTTCCATATCATTTGCAATGAAATTACTGAGATTCATGCCTGGATCTACCATTATATCTCAGACAAATCAGATATCACCTAAACCTGGCTTAAACTTAATATAAAAGATACAGAACGATTACTTCCTGGCTAGAATATAATTAGAACCATCTGACTTAAAAGGTTGAATAACCATAAAAGCATGTGCATTACACTCCCTGGAAATAAACTATTCATACTGGAAGATATATCCCTACTTGGATTTGTAATATCATCATTAATGGATGCAAAATCTTACCTCTATTTTTCCCTCTTCAAACATAAATCTATTTTGCGTCTTACATAACTTGTTTCTACTTCTACAAGATAAAATAAAGTTAATGACGAAAGCATAATACTGCAGCATAAAGTGGTCTGTTATCTATTAAATATATATTTGCAGCAACACTCACGGATTCTGTAAGTGAACTCCTCACAGAATGTTCCCAAAGACTTATCTATGAAGTGAAAACACACCATTTTAGAATGGAAGTAAACACTGATTTTTTAGTCCAGCTATATTCATATCTACTTAAAAAGTCTTCAGGATACTCTGGCAACCATTAATTTAGATGAGGCCGTCAATTAATTTGATAGAATATTCCTAAACATCCGCAATAGGTATACTCCATTACGACAGAAAACAGTAAAAAATAATCATGCTTCTTAGCTATCTAATAAAAGTAAAACTGTTATGCTTAAAAGAAACAAGGTATGGAAGGAATGGCAAAAAAACATAGAACAACTCACATTTTTCAACATTTCAATGAACTTTGTAACCTAGCAAAAAAGTTAATAATGACAAGAAACAATATCATTATCACCTGCAAATTAACCAAGGAAATAACCCCCCAAATCTGGTCTTCTGTCAATGCGCTATAACATCCTGGTTTAAAAAAAGAACAGCTTTCCTCTAGAGGCTGCAATCAAATTTATTACATACTTTATAGAAAGCACTGAAGCCCTCCTCAAGGATCCTATTTCCCCAGATAACCGCTGTCTACTAGCCCTCTTTATGCCTTCCAAAAGTAACCATTACCAGTTTTCACTACTAACCCTTCCAACTCTTCATCACGTCCTGCAAAATCAAATTCTCACCCCAACTTTTTTCTATGAATCATTCCACCATTACTGTCCCAACCGCAACAGTACAAAACCAAAAAAATAAACAAACAAAAAAACTACTTCTAAAACTCAAACCGAGTTCCACTACTGCAGATAACTTTCCAGGTGAATAAACTAGCCACTGATGCCATCGTCTATGTAGTCTCCATCCTAATAATAGATCTATACTAGATCCATAAAGATAGAAACTCAAAAGAGGTATCTATCGTCTGACCTCTTCCAATTCTTTCTTCTTTTTCAAAAATTCTGGAAAAACGTTTTACCAAACATCTTCCCATCACTCTGTACAGGAATAACTTTTAATCTGTGCTCAGGAGGGTTTCCATCCAGCCAGTTGCACAAATACTGCTCTTTTATCCCTCATAGACATCATCTGTAATGGTTGGGACTCTGGCAAATTTGTCTCCTCATTATTTCTTTATCTGTCTAAAGCATCTGACATGTTATTGCATATTATACCATGACCCCCCCCAAAACGTGCACGCTGATTGGCCAGCGTGCCCGTTGTAAATCGAGTTATACTAATGGAAAAGGTCCGTCGCCGGACTTTTTCCATTAGTATAAGTCTTTTTTAAAACACTGTCTTGCTATGTTAAATGGGTTTAACATAGCGAGACAGCTTTAAAATAAGGAACGGAGATGTCCGTTGCTTATTTTAAAACTGTCTCGCTATGTTAAACTCATTTAACATAGCGAGACACTAAAAAAAAGCAACGGAGATCTTGCTTTCTCCGTTGCTTTTCCCACAGCTCTGATGTACTGCGCAGGCGCGCAGTACATCAGAACTGCCGCAGATGCCAGACATCTGCGGAAGGGCAGTAAACAGGCATTATACTATGCCATTATTTAAGAAAAGTAACAGTTTCTTTTCTTAAATAATGTCATGGTATAATAGCAATAACCCACTTCTGGGTGTGGGTAATGCTAAATTTACCACGGTTGGCTTTTTGGTCCGGTCACTCGGGACCAAACCACGCCAACCGTGGGTAAATTTAGCATTACCCACACCCAGGCGTGGGTTATTGCTATATCAAACTCCTGCAACAAATGCCTTCTCTAGGCTTATCACTTCCTACTCTCTATTGGCTCAACAGTTATTTGCCTGATAGACAGCAGTCTGTAAGATAGCAATATACCCTTATCTGCACTCTCTCCTTATCTCCTTATCTGCCCATCACCTCAGGTATACCCTAATGTTCTATTCTTGGTTCTTTTCTTTTTAATATCTTCATTAATAATCTTCATTCCTGCCAAGCCTCCTTTATTCAGTATGTAGATGACTCCACACTCATATGCTCTACTAATAAGCACACACATCTGTGTCAAATGCTGGCTCAATAGTGCCCAGTTATTGCTCAACCTCAAATCAAGACAATTTACTCCTACTCTTCCACAAATAACATACAGAACATAAAATCAAGTTCATAATTAGGTCACATTTAAAAATATAGAGATAAAATAATTTCTCATAGCAACACTGCTAGGAGTGGCAATAGAAGATAACCTTAAATGTGATCTCCACATTGACAGTAATATAAAACAAAAATCACTAACAGATAGGAATGCTGTAGAGAAACAAAAATTCAGAAATTCCACTTAAGCTGCCCTGACAACCAGCTACCTCTTTCTCTCATTGTTTATGGAGCTCATATTCTTTCTAATTTTCAGACATTGCTTAACTACATTTCACAACCATGTTACAAAAAAGGTGATAGATTTGCAGCTAATAAACACTATCAAACAAAGCACTGCACTTTACATATAGAGCTGAACTGGCTTAGATTAACACTCCACTTGGCATACATTTATCTTTTTACAACTCAAAATATAATACATAAACCTTAATCATGCTCTGCTCTTACAAGTATTCTACATAGCTATCATCTTAAGAGACTCCTGTGACCTAACAATAAACCTTGCTGCTGTTCTCCACAGCTATCGCCCTAACGGACCCCAATAATTTAACAATAAACATTACTACTGTTCTACATAGATATCACCCTAACAGACATTGTGACCTAACAATAAACCTTACTACTGTTCTCCATAGCTGTCACCCTAACAGACCCTTGTGACCTAACAATAAACCTTACCACTATTCTAAAAAAGCTATCACCCTAACAGACCCCTGTAATTTAACAATAAACCTTACTACTATTCTACATAGCTATCACCCTAACAGACCCCGGTGACCTAACAATAAACCTAATTAATATTCTCCATAGCTATCACCCTAACAGACCCCCTGTGAACTAACAATAAACCTTACTGCTATTCTCTATAGCTATCACCCTAACAGACCTCTGTGACCTAACAGTAAACCTTATTACTATTCTCCATAGATATCACCCTAACAGACCCCTGTGACCTGAAAGTAAACTGTACTACTATTCTACATAGCTATCACCCTAACAGACCTGTATAACCTAACAATAAACGGGTTCCTATTACCAGATTGCAGGCGCAGTTTGCCGAATGCATCTTGATCAAACCAAAAAGAGCGAAAAGGCAAAATAGTGAAGCGACTTTTCAGCGAATTCTTTCCCTGGGAAAGAATTCGCTTGGCCGCTATCATTACTTTACAATTTTTGGCACTGTAGTGAGATCTCAGAGTTGGAATATTTAAGTAGGGGGGTGAGGGGGGGGTGAAGCCCAGCACATTATGTAATGTTTTAAAGTTTTTTTGTTTTTTTTAATACTGGAACAGCGATTTTTTTCCCATGGAAAAAAATTGCTGTTGTGAGGTTCCGACGTTGTAAGCTTTCACTTACATGAGGTCGATTATTTATCGTTCACTTTTGTAAGTGAGTGATAATATAATATAGACCCCAATAAACCTTACTACTATTCTACATAGCTATCACCCTAACACACCCCTGTAATTTAACAACAAACTTCACTACTATTCTACATAGCGATCATTCTAACAGACCCCTGTGACCTAACAATAAAACTTACTAATATTCTACATAGCTATTACCCTAACAGACTCCTGTGACATAACAATAAACCTTACTGCTGTTCTTCATAGCTATCACCCTAACAGACCCCTGTGACCTAACAATAAACTTTACTACTATTCTATATATCACCCTAACAGACCCCTGTGACCTAACAATAAACCTTACTACTATAGTACATAGCTATCACCTGACAGACGCCTGTGACCTAATAATAAACCTTCCACCTGTGACCTAACAATAAACCTTACTACTATTGTACATAGCTATAACCTTAACAACCCCCTGTAATTTAACAATAAACCTTACTACTATTATACATAGTTTTCACCCTAACAGACCCCTGTGTCCTAAAAATAAACCATATTACTATTATACATAGCTAACACCCTAACAGACCCCTATCACCTAACAATAAACCTTAATATGATTCTACATAGCTATTACACTAACAGACCGCTGTGACCTAACAATAAACTTTACTACTATTCTCCATAGCTATCACCCTAACAGACCCCTGAAATTTAACAATAACCTTTACTGCTGTTCTTCATAGCTATCACTCTAAGATGCCCCTGTAATTAAACAATAAAACTTACTACTGTTCTACATAGCTATCATCCTAACCGACCCCTATAATTTAACTATAAACCTTACTACTATTCTTCATAGGTATCACCCTAACAGACCCCTGTGACCTAACAATAAACCTTACTACTATTCTAAATAGCTATCGCCCTACCAAACCCCTGTGACCTAACAGTAAACCTTAGTACTGTTCTCTGTAGCTATCACTCTAACAGACCCCTGTGACTTAAGAATAAACCTTACTACTGTTCTCCATAGCTATCACCCTAAACAACCCCTGTAATTTAACAATAAACCTTACTACTATTCTACATAGCTATCATTCTAACAGACCCCTGTGACCTAACAATAAACCTTACTACTATTGTATATAGCTATCACCGTGACAGACCCCTGTGACCTAACAATAAACCTTACTATTATTCTACATAGCTATCACCTTAACAGACCCCTGTGATCTAACAATAAACCTTACTATTATTGTACATAACTATCACCCTAACAGATCCCTGTGACCTAACAATAAATCTTATTACTATTCTACGTAGCTATCACCCTAACAGACCCCTCTAATTTAGCAATAAACCTTACTACTGTTCTCCATAGCTGTAACCCTAACAGACCCCTGTGAACTAGCAACAAACCTTATTACTATTCTACATAGCTATCACCCTAACAGACCCCTGTGACCTAACAATAATCTTTATTGCTGTTCTCCATAGCTATCACCCTAAAAGACTCCTGTGACCTAGCAATAAACTTTACAGCTGTTCTTCATAGCTATCACCCTAACAGATCCCTGTGACCTAACAATAAACCTTATTACTATTCTATATAGCTATCACCCTACACAATCCCGGTGTCCAAACAAAACAACCTTAGCACTATTCTACATAGCTATCACACAAACAGACCCCTGTGACATAACAATAAACCTTACTGCTGTTCTCTATAGCTATCACCCTTACAGACCCCTGAAATTTAACAATAAACATTGCTACTATTATACACAGCTATCACCCAAATAAACCCCTGTAATTTAACAATAAATCTTACTATTGTTCTCCATAGCTATCACCCTAACCGACCCCTATGACCAAACAATAAACCTTACTACTGATCTCCATAGCTATCATACTAACAGACCCCTGTAACCTAACAACAAACCTTACTAGTATTGTACATAGCTATCACCCTGACAGACCCCCTGTGTCCTAAGAATAAACCTTACTACTATTGTACATAGCTATCACCCTGACAGACCCCTGTGACCTAACAATAAACTTTACTATTATTGTATATAACTATCACCCTAACAGACCCCTGTGACCTAACAATAAACCTTACTGCTGTTCCCCATAGCTATCACCCTAAAAGACCCCTGTGACATAACAATAAACCTTACTAGTATTCTACGTAGCTATCACCCTAACAGACCCCTGCAACCAAACCATATACCTTACTGCTGTTCTTTATAGCTATCACCCTAACAGACTCCTGTGACCTAAAAATAAACCTTACTACTATTCTACATAGCTATCAACCTAACAGACCCCTGTGACCTAACAATAAACCTTACTGCTGTTGTCCATAGCTATTACCCTAGCAGACTCCAATGACCTAACAATAAACCTTACATCTATTCCACATAGCTATCACCCTAACAGACCCATGTGACCTAACAATAAACCTTATTACTATTCTACATAGCTATCACCCTAACAGACCCCTGTGACCTAACAATAAACCTTACTGCTGTTATCCATAGCTATCATCCTAACAGACCCTGCTAATTTAACAAAAAACCTTACTACTGTTCTCCACAGCTATCACCCTAACCGACCCCTGTGACCTAACAATATACCTTATTACTATTCTACATAGTTATCACCCTAACAGACCCACTGTGACCTAACAATAAACCTTACTGCTATTCTCCATAGCTATCACCCTAACAGAACCCCTGTGACCTAACAATAAACCTTACTTCTATTCTACATAGCTATCACCCTATAAGACCTGTGACCTAACAATAAACCTTAAAAGTAATCTTCATAGCTATCATCCTAACAGACCCCTGTGACCTAGCAATAAACCTTACAGCTGTTCTTCATAGCTATCATCCTAACAGATCCCTGTGAACTAACAATTAACCTTACTAGCTTTCTACATAGCTGTCACCCTAACAGATCCCTGTGACCTAACAATAAACCTTACTGCTGTTCTCCATAGTTGTCACCCTAATAGACCCCTGACATTTAACAATAAACATTGCTAGGTACTTTTCCGTTATCGGGGCAACACTTTCAATGCGAGCGTTCAGCTGAAATCCAGAACCTTGACATGTCTATTGACAACATGTGTGTAAAAAGTATTTGTCTTAAAAATTTTTCTAAGCAAAAAATGAAGTTATCTGGGTAAACTGTCCACATGCCTGGTTAACGGATGTGTCTTGCTACTGGATTTCAGCTGAGCGACGGCATTGAAAGTGCAGCGAGAAATGCTAAGAAAAGTAAATAAATGCAGAAAATGTGGAAACCGTGGGCTTTCTTCATTTTTATTTCTGTAGCATATCCAATTGTTATAATTGCCCTACCAGAAAGGAAAAATGAATGATCTCCCTGTACAGTGTCTTCTTAGTGTTAATGTCCAGTGTGCGGTACCCAAGTCATGAGGCGATTGAATATCACAGGCAATACCTCCGTGCAAAGCTCCTGTCAGTTCCTTCCCCCACATTCATCTCGCCGGGCTGTCCTGAAAATAATATTAAGTATGACACAGAAAAGAAGGAAAATAAGGGACACTTAGCCGTCCAAAAAAAGAAAATTTTTCACTGTAAAGTTGAGCCATTTACACTTTGAGAGAATGCTTTAAAGTGTTCCCTTTTACATGACATTGTGTTTTTATCGGTAATTTCCTCCTGCGGTTGCTGAGCCCCGAATGCTGTGTATTGTCATGTCTGTAAGGAGTTACTGCAAATATCATGTAAATTGGATAAAGGTTAAAGAGGAAAGATGTGACTTCTACATTTTTGAGACATGTTAACATAAACACCTAAAAGATGAACAGCTGAAAGACATGTAAATAGAGTAGTATCGGAGCTCAGCAACCGCTTTGAAGGTGTTGCCCCGATAACGGAAAAGTACCCATTGCTACTATTATACATAGTTATCACCCTAACTGTAATTTAACAACAAATCTTACTACTGTTTTTCATAGCTATCACCCTAACTGACCCCTTTAACAATAAACCTTTTTACTATTCTACATAGCTATTACCCTAACAGACCCCTATGACCAAACAATAAACTTTACTGCTGTTTGCCATAGCTATCACACTAACAGACCCCTGTGACCTAACAATAAACCTTACTAGTATTGTACATAGCTATCACCCTAACAGACACCTGTGACCTAACAATAAACCATACTGCTGTTCTTCATAGCTATCCCCCTAACAGACTCCGGTAATTTAACAACAAACCTTACTAATGTTATCCATAGCTATCACCCTAACCGTCCACTGTAACTTAACAATAAACCTTACTACTTTTCTACATAGCTATCACCCTAAAAGACCCTGTGACATAACAATAAACCTTACTAGTATTCTACATAGCTATCACCCTGACAGACCTCTGCAACCTAACCATATACCTTACTGCTGTTCTTTATAGCTATCACCCTAACAGACCCCTGTGACCTAACAATAAACCTTACTACCATTCTACATAGCTATCACCCTAACAGACCCCTGTGACCTAACAATAAACCTTACTACTATTCTACATAGCTATCACCTTAACAGACCCCCGTGACCTAACAATAAACCTTAATGCTGTTGTCCATAGCTATTACCCTAGCAGACCCCTATGACCTAACAATAAACCTTACATCTATTCCACATAGCTATCACCCTAAAAGACACCTATGACCTAACAATAAACCTTATTACTAGTCAACATAGCTATCACCATAACAGACCCCTGTGACCTAACAATAAACCTTACTGCTGTTCTCCATAGCTATTACCCTAACAGACCCTGGTAATTTAACAATAAACCTTACTATTGTTCTCCATAGCTATCACCCTAACAGACCCCCTCTGACCTAGCAATAAACCTTACCAGTATTCTACATAGTTATCACTCTACCAGACCCCTGTGACCTAACAATAAACCTTACTACTATTCTCCATAGCTATCACTGTAACAGACCCGTGTGACCTAACAATAAACCTTACTGCTGTTCTCCATAGCTATCATACTAACAGACCCTGGAAATATAACAAAAAACCTTACTGCTGTTCTCCACAGCTATCACCCTAACCGACCCCCTGTGACCTAACAATATACCTTCTTACTATTCTACATAGTTATTACCCTAACAGACCCCCTGTGACCTAACAATAAACCTTACTGCTGTTCTCCATAGCTATCACCCTAACAGAACCCCTGTGACCTAACAATAAACCTTACTTCTATTCTACATAGCTATCACCCTAACAGACCCCCTGTGACCTAACAATAAACATTACCACTATTCTACATAGCTATCACTCTAACAGACCCCTGTGATCTAACAAAAAACCTTAAAACTATTCTTCATAGCTATCGCCCTAATAGACCCCTGTGACCTAACAATAAACCTTACTACTATTCTTCATAGATATCACCCTAAAAGACCCCTGTGACCTAGCAATAAACCTTACAGCTGTTCTTCATAGCTATCATCCTAACAGATCCCTGTGAACTAACAATAAACCTTACAGCTGTTCTTCATAGCTATCATCCTAACAGATCCCTGTGAACTAACAATTAACCTTACTAGTTTTCTACATAGCTGTCACCCTAACAGATCCCTGTGACCTAACAATAAACCTTACTGCTGTTCTCCATAGTTATCACCCTAATAGACCCCTGAAATTTAACAATAAACATTGCTACTATTATACATAGTTATCACCCTAACCGACCCCTGTAATTTAACAATAAACCTTATTACTATTCTACATAGCTATCACCCTAACAGACCCCTATGACCAAACAATAAACCTTACTGCTGTTCGCCATAGCTACCACACTAACAGACACCTGTGACCTAACAATAAACCTTACTAGTATTGTACATAGCTATCACCCTAACAGACCCCTGTGACCTGACATTAAACCTTACTGCTGTTCTCCATAGCTATCACCCTAGCAGACCCCTGTGACCTAACAATAAACCTTACTACCATTCTACATAGCTTTCACCCTAACAGACCCCTGTGACCTAACAATAAACCTTACTGCTGTTGTCCATAGCTATTACCCTAGCAAACTCCCATGACCTAACAATAAACATTACATCTATTTCACATAGCTATCACCCTAACAGACTCCTGTGACCTAACAATAAACCTTATTACAATTCTACATAGCTATCACCCTAACAGACCCATGTGACCCTACAATAAGCCTTACTGCTGTTCTCCATAGCTATCACCCTAATAGACCCCGGTAATTTAACAATAAACCTTAGTACTATTCTCCATAGCTATCACTGTAACAGACCACTGTGAGCTAACAATAAACTTTATTACTATTCTACATAGCTATCACTCTAACAGACCCGTGTGACATAACAATAAACCTTACTGCTATTCTCCATAGCTATCACCCTAATCGATCCCCCTGTGACCTAACAATACACCTTACTACTATTCTACATAGTTATCACTCTAACAGACACCTGTGTCCTAATAATAAACCTTACTACTATTCTAAATAGCTATCACCCTAACAGTCCCATTTGATATAACAATAAACCTTACTGGTGTTCCCTATAGCTATCTCCCTAACCAACCCTTGTAATTTAACAATAAGCCTTACTACTATTCAACATAGCTATCATCCTAACAGATCCCTGTGAACTAACAATTAACCTTACTAGTTTTCTACATAGCTGTCACCCTAACAGATTCCTGTGACCTAACAATAAACCTTACTGCTGTTCTCCATAGTTATCACCCTAACCGACCCCTGTAATTTAACAATAAACCTTATTACTATTCTACATAGCTATCACCCTAACAGACCCCTATGACCAAACAATAAACCTTACTGCTGTTCGGCATAGCTATCACACTAACAGACCCCTGTGACCTAACATTAAACCTTACTGCTGTTCTCCATAGCTATCACCCTAGCAGACCCCTGTGACCTAACAATAAACCTTACTACCATTCTACATAGGTATCACCCTAACAGACCCCTGTGACCTAACAATAAACCTTACTGCTGTTGTCCATAGCTATTACCCTAGCAAACTCCTATGACCTAACAATAAACATTACATCTATTTCACATAGCTATCACCCTAACAGACTCCTGTGACCTAACAATAAACCTTATTACAATTCTACATAGCTATCACCCTAACAGACCCCTGTGACCCTACAATAAGCCTTACTGCTGTTCTCCATATCTATCACCCTAATAGACCCCGGTAATTTAACAATAAACTTTACTACTGTTCTCCATAGCTATCACACTAACCGACCCCTGTAATTTAACAATAAACCTTACTACTATTCTCCATAGCTATCACTGTAACAGACCACTGTAAGCTAACAATAAACTTTATTACTATTCTACATAGCTATCACTCTAACAGACCTGTGTGACCTAACAATAAACCTTACTGCTATTCTACATGGCTATCACCCTAATCAACCCCCTGTGACCTAACAATACACCTTCTACTATTCTACATAGTTATCACCCTAACAGATCCCTTGCGATCTAACAATAAAGCTTACTACTGTTCTCCATAGCTATCACCCTAACAGACACCTGTGTCCTTATAATAAACCTTACTACTATTCTAAATAGCTATCACCCTAACAGTCCCATTTGATATAACAATAAACCTTACTGGTGTTCCCTATAGCTATCACCCTAACCAACCCCTGTAATTTAACAATAAGCCTTACTACTATTCAACATAGCTATCACCCTAATAGACCCCTGTGACCTAACAATAAACCCTACTGCTGTTCTCCATAGCTATCACCCTAACAGACCCCTGTGACCTAACAATAATCCTTACTGCTGTTCTCCATAGATATCACCCTAAAAGACCCCTGTGACATAACAATAAACCTCACTAGTATTCTACATAGCTATCACCCTAACAGACCCCTGCAACCTAACCATATACCTTACTGCTGTTCTTTATAGCTATCACCCTAACAGACCCCCTGTGACCTAACAATAAACCTTACTACTGTTCTACATAGCTATCACCCTAACAGACCCCTGCAACCTAACCATATACGTTACTGCTGTTCTTTATAGCTATCACCCTAACAGACACCTGTGACCTAACAATAAACCATACTACCATTCTACATAGCTATCACCCTAACAGACCCCTGTGACCTAACAATAAACCTTACTGCTGTTGTCCATAGCTATTACCCTAGCAAACTCCTATGACCTAATAATAAACCTTACATCTATTTCACATAGCTATCACCCTAACATAACCCTGTGACCTAACAATAAACCTTATTACTATTCTACATAGCTATCACCCTAACAGACCCCTGTGACCCTACAATAAACCTTACTGCTGTTCTCCATAGCAATCACCCTAATTGACCCCCTGTGACCTAACAATACACCTTACTATTATTCTACATAGTTATCACCCTAACAGACCCCCTGTGATTTAACAATTAACCTTACTGCTGTTCTCCATAGCTATCACCCTAACAGACCCTCTGTGGCCCAACAATAAACCTATTTACTATTCTACACAGCTGTTACCCTAACAGACCCCCTCTGACCTAACAATAAACCTTACCGGTATACTACATAGCTATCACTCTACCAGACCCCTGTGACCTAACAAAAAGCTTTAAAACTATTCTTCATAGCTATCCCATTAACAGACCCCTGTGACCTAACAATAAACCTTACTACTATTCTTCATAGCTATCTCCCTAACAGACCCCTGTGACCTAACAATAAATATTGCTACTATTCTATATAGGTATCACTCTAACAGATCCCTGTGACCTAACAATAACTCTTAAAACTATTCTTCATAGCTATCATCCTAACAGACCCCTGTGACCTAGCAATAGACCTTACAGCTGTTCTTCATAGCTATCATCCTAACAGATGCCTGTCAACTAACAATTATCCTTAATAGTATACTACATAGCTGTCACCCTAACAGATACCTGTGACCTAACAATAAACCTTGTTATGATTCTACATAGCTTTCACCCTACCAGATCCCTGTGACCTAACAATAAACCTTACTGCTGTTCTCCATAGCTGTCACCCTAAAAAATACCCTGTGACCCAACAATAAACCTTGAGACTGTTCTCCATAGCTATTATGCTAACAGACCTCTGTGACCTAACAATAAACCTTACTACTATTCTCCATAGCTATCACCTTAACAGACCCCTGTGACCTAATAATAAACCTTACCACTACTCTAAATAGCTATCACCCTAACAGACCCCTGTGACCAAACAATAAAACATACTACTGTTCTGCATAGCTATCATCCTAACAGACCCCTGTGACCTAACAATAAACCTTTTTATTATTGTACATAACTATCACCCTAACAGACCCCTGTGTCCTAACAATAAACCTTGCTACTATTCTGCATAGCTACCACCCTAACAGACCCCTGTGACCAAACAATAAACCATACTGCTGTTCTCTATAGCTATCACCCTAACCAACCCCTGTAATTAAAAAAATAAACTTTACTACTATTCTACATAGCTATCACCCTGACAGACTCCTGTGACCTAACAATAAACCTTACTACTATTCTATTTAGCTATCACCCTAACAGATCCCTATGACTAAACAATAAACCTTACTGCTGTTCTCCATAGCTATCACCCTAACCGACCCCTGTGACCTAAGAATAAGCCTTACTACTATTCTACAAAGCAGTCACCCTAACAGACCTATGTGACTTAACAATAAACCTTACTACTGTTGTACATAACTATCACCCTAACAGACCCCTGTGACCTAACAATAAGCCTTACTACTATTCTCCATAGCTTTCACCATAACAGTCCCATTATACCTAACAATAAACCTTACTGCTGTTCTCTATAGCTATCACCCTAACCGACCTCTATAATTTAACAAAAAACATACTATTCTACATAGCTATCACCCTAACAGACCCCTGTGACCTAAAACTAAACCTTACTACTATTGTACATAGCTATCACCCTAACAGATCCCTGTGACCTCACAATAAACCTTACTACTATTCTACATAGCTATCACCCTAACAGACCCCTGTGACCCAACAATAAACCTTACTACTATTATACATAGCTATCACACTAACAGACCCCTGTGACCTAACAATAAACCTTACTACTATTCTCCATAGCTATCACCTTAACAGACCTTTACGACCTAACAATAAACCTTATTACTATTCTACATAGCTATCAACCTAACAGACCCCTGTGACCAAACAATAAACCTTACTATTATTCTACATAGCTATCACCCTAACAGACCAGTGTAATTTAACCATCAACCCTACTACTGTTCTACATAGCTATCACCCTAACTGACCTTTATGTCCTAACAATAAACCTTACTACTATTCTACATATCTGTCACTCTAACAGACCCCTGTGACCTAACAATAAACCTTACTACTGTTCTCCATAGCTATCACCCTAACAGCCCCCTGTGACCTAACAATAAACCTTACTACTATTCTACATAGCTATCACCCTAACAGACACCTATGACCTAACAATAAACCTTATTACTATTCTACATAGCTATCACCCTAACAGACCCCTGTGACCTAACAATAAACCTTACTGTTGTTCTCCATAGCTGTCACCCTAACAGACCCTGGTAATTTAACAATAAACCTTACTACTGTTCTCCATAGCTATCACCCTACCCGACCCCTGCATTTTAACAATAAGCCTTACTACTATTCTCCATAGCTATCACTGTAACAGACCACTGTGAGCTAACAATAAACCTTATTACTATTCTACAGAGCTATCACCTTAACAAACCTGTGTCACCTAACAATAAACCTTACTGCTGTTCTCCATAGCTATCATCCTAACAGACCCTGGTAATTTAACAATAAACCTTACTACTGTTCTCCATAGCTATCACCCTAACCGACCGCCTGTGACCTAACAATATGCCTTACTACTATTCTACATAGTTATCACCCTAACAGACACCGTGTGACCTAATAATAAACCTTACTGCTGTTCTACATATCTATCACCCTAACAGACCCCCTCTGACCTAGCAATAAACCTTACCAGTATTCTACATAGCTATCACTCTACCAGACCCCTGTGACCTAACAATAAACCTTACTACTATTCTATATAGGTATCACCCTAACAGACCCCTGTGACCTAACAATAACTCTTAAAACTATTCTTTATAGCTATCATCCTAACAGACCCCTGTGACCAAGCAATAGACCTTACAGCTGTTCTTCATAGCTATCATCCTAGCAGATGCCTGTGAACTAACAATTATCCTTAATAGTATACTACATAGCTGTCACCCTAACAGATACCTGTGACCTAACAATAAACCTTGTTACTATTCTACATAGCTTTCACCCTACCAGATCCCTGTGACCTAACAATAAACCTTACTGCTGTTCTCCATAGCTATCACCCTAACTGACCCCCTGTAATTTAATAATAAACATTACTACTATTCTACATAGCTATCACCCTAACAGACCCCTATGACCAAACAATAAACTTTGCTGCTGTTCACCATAGCTATCACACTAACAGACTCCTGTGACCTAACAATAAACCTTACTAGTATTGTACATAGCTGTCACCCTAACAGACCCATATGACCTAACAATAAACCTTACTGCTGTTCTCCATAGCTATCACCCTAAAAAATACCCTGTGACCCAACAATAAACCTTGAGACTGTTCTCCATAGCTATTATGCTAACAGACCTCTGTGACCTAACAATAAACCTTACTACTATTCTCCATAGCTATCACCTTAGCAGACCCCTTTGACCTAATAATAAACCTTACCACTATTCTAAATAGCTATCACCCTAACAGACCCCTGTGACCGAACAATAAAACATACTACTGTTCTAAATAGCTATAATCCTAACAGACCCCTGTGATCTAACAATAAACCTTTTTATTATTGTACATACCTATCACCCTGACAGACCCCTGTGTCCTAACAATAAACCTTGCTACTATTCTACATAGCTACCACCCTAACAGACCCCTGTGACCAAACAATAAACCATACTGCTGTTCTCTATAGTTATCACCCTAACCGACCCCTGTAATTAAAAAATAAACTTTATGACTATTCTACATAGCTATCACCTTGACGGACTCCTGTGACCTAACAATAAACCTTACTACTATTCTATATAGATATCACCCTAACAGATCCCTATGACTAAACAATAAACCTTACTGCTGTTCTCCATAGCTATCATCCTAACCGACCCCTGTGACCTAACAATAAGCCTTACTACTATTCTACAAAGCAATCACCCTAACAGACCTCTGTGACTTAACAATAAACCTTACTACTGTTGTACATAACTATCACCCTAACAGACCCCTGTGACCTAACAATAAGCCTTACTACTATTCTCCATAGCTTTCACCCTAACAGTCCCATTATACCCAACAATAAACCATACTGCTGTTCTCTATAGCTATCACACTAACCGACCTCTGTAATTTAACAAAAAACATACTACTATTCTGCATAGCTATCACCATAACAGACCCCTGTGACCTCACAATAAACCTTACTACTATTGTACATAGCTATCACCCTAACAGACCCCTGTGATCCAACAATAAACCTTACTACTATTATACATAGCTATCACCTTAACAGACCTTTATGACCTAACAATAAACCTTATTACTATTCTACATAGCTATCATCCGAACAGACCCCTGTGACCAAACAATAAACCATACTGCTGTTCTCTATAGTTATCGGACTCCTGTGACCTAACAATAAACCTTACTACTATTCTATATAGATATCACCCTAACAGATCCCTATGACTAAACAATAAACCTTACTGCTGTTCTCCATAGCTATCATCCTAACCAACCCCTGTGACCTAACAATAAGCCTTACTACTATTCTACAAAGCAATCACCCTAACAGACCTCTGTGACTTAACAATAAACCTTACTACTGTTGTACATAACTATCACCCTAACAGACCCCTGTGACCTAACAATAAGCCTTACTACTATTCTTCTATAGCTATCACACTAACCGACCTCTGTAATTTAACAAAAAACATACTACTATTCTGCATAGCTATCACCATAACAGACCCCTGTGACCTCACAATAAACCTTACTACTATTATACATAGCTATCACCTTAACAGACCTTTATGACCTAACAATAAACCTTATTACTATTCTACATAGCTATCATCCGAACAGACCCCTGTGACCAAACAATAAACCTTACTGCTATTATACATAGCTATCACCCTAACAGACCCCTGTAATTTAACAATCAACCCTACTACTGTTCTACATAGCTATCACCCTAACAGACCTTTATGTCCTAACAATAAACCTTACTACTATTCTACATATCTGTCACTCTAACAGACCCCTGTGACCTAACAATAAACCTTACTACTGTTCTCCATAGCTGTCACCCTAACAGCCCCCTGTGACCTAACAATAAACCTTACTACTATTCTACATATCTGTCACTCTAACAGACCCCTGTGACCTAACAATAAACCTTACTACTGTTCTCCATAGCTATCACCCTAACAGACCCTTGTGACCAAACAATAAACCTTACTACTATTGTACATAGCTATCACCCTAACAGACCCCTGTAATTTAACAATAAATCTTACTACTATTCTACATAGCTATCACCCTAACAGACCCCTGTGACCTAACAATAAACCTTAATACCATTCCACATAGCTATCACCCTAACAGACCCCTGTAATTTAACAATAAACCTTATTACTATTCTACATAGCTATCACCCTAACAGACCCCTATGACCTAACAATAAACCTTATTACTATTCTACATAGCTATCACTCTAACAGATCGTTGTGACCTAACAACAAACCTTACTGCTGTTCTCCATAGCTGTCACCCTAACAGACTCTGGTAATTTAACAATAACCTTACTACTGTTCTCCATAGCTATCACCCTAACCGACCCCTGTATTTTAACAATTAACCTTACTACTATTCTCGTGAGCTAACAATAAACCTTATTACTATTCTACATAGCTATCACCCTAGCAAACCTGTGTCACCTAACAATAAACCTTACTGCTGTTCTACATAGCTATCATCCTAACAGACCCTGGTAATTTAACAATAAACCTTACTACTGTTCTCTATAGCTATCACCCTAACCGACCCCTGTAATTAAAAAATAAACTTTACGACTATTCTACATAGCTATCACCTTGACGGACTCCTGTGACCTAACAATAAACCTTACTACTATTCTATATAGATATCACCCTAACAGATCCCTATGACTAAACAATAAACCTTACTGCTGTTCTCCATAACTTTCACCCTAACCGACCCCTGTGACCTAACAATAAGCCTTACTACTATTCTACAAAGCAATCACCCTAACAGACCTATGTGACCTCACAATAAACCTTACTACTATTCTACATAGCTATCACACTAACAGACCCCTGTGACATAACAATAAACCTTACTACTATTCTCCATAGCTATCACCTTAACAGACCTTTATGACCTAACAATAAACCTTATTACTATTATACATAACTATCACCCTAACAGACCCCTGTAATTTAACAATCAACCCTACTACTGTTCTACATAGCTACCACCCTAACAAACAATAAACCTTACTACTATTCTACATATCTGTCACTCTAACAGACCCCTGTGACCTAACAATAAACCTTACTACTGTTCTCCATAGCTGTCACCCTAACAGCCCCCTGTGACCTAACAATAAACCTTACTACTATTCTACATATCTGTCACTCTAACAGACCCCTGTGACCTAACAATAAACCTTACTACTGTTCTCCATAGCTATCACCCTAACAGACCCTTGTGACCAAACAATAAACCTTACTACTATTGTACATAGCTATCACCCTAACAGACCCCTGTAATTTAACAATAAATCTTACTACTATTCTACATAGCTATCACCCTAACAGACCCCTGTGACCTAACAATAAACCTTATTACTATTCTACATAGCTATCACTCTAACAGATTGTTGTGACCTAACAACAAACCTTACTGCTGTTCTCCATAGCTGTCACCCTAACAGACCCTCTCCATAGCTATCACCCTAACCGACCCCTGTATTTTAACAATTAACCTTACTACTATTCTCCATAGCTATCACTGTAACAGACCACTGTGACTAACAATAAACCTTATTACTATTCTACATAGCTATCACCCTAGCAAACCTGTGTCACCTAACAATAAACCTTACTGCTGTTCTCCATAGCTATCATCCTAACAGACCCTGGTAATTTAACAATAAACCTTACTACTGTTCTCCATAGCTATCACCCTAACCGACCGCCTGTGACCTAACAATATACCTTACTACTATTCTACATAGTTATCACCCTAACAGACACCATGTGACCTAACAATAAACCTTACTACTATTCTCCATAGGTATCACCCTACCAGACCCCTGTGACCTAACAATAAACCTTAATACTGTTCTCTGTAGCTATCACTCTAACAGATCCCTGTGACCTAACAAAAAACCTTACAACTATTCTTCATAGCTATCATCCTAACAGATCCCTGTGACCTAGCAATAAACCTTACAGCTGTTTTTCATAGCTATCATCCTAACAGATCCCTGTGAACTAACAATAAACCTTGTTACAATTCTGCATAGCTATCACCCTACCAGATCCCTGTGACCTAACAATAAACCTTACTGCTGTTCTCCATAGTTATCACCCTAATAGACCCCTGAAATTTAACAATAAACATTGTTATTATTATACATAGCTATCACACTAATAGACCCCTGTGACCTAACAATAAACCTTATTAGTATTGTACATAGCTATCACCCTAACAGACCCCTATGCCCTAACGATAAACCTTACTGCTGCTCTCCATAGCTGTCACCATAACAGACCCCGGTAATTTAACAACAAACCTTACTACTGTTATCCATAGGTATCACCCTAAACATCCACTGTAATTTAACAATAAACCATACTACTTTTCTACATAGCTATCACCATAGCAGACCCCTGTGACCTAACAATAAACCTTACTGCTGTTCCCATAGCTATCACCCTAAGAAACCCCCCTGTGACCTAACAATAAACCTTGCTACTGTTCTCCATAGCTATCACCCTAACAGACCCCTGTGACCTAATAATAAACCTTACTACTTTTCTTAATAGCTATCACCCTAACAGTCCCATTTGATATAACAATAAACCTAACTGGTGTTCCCTATAGCTATCACCCTGACCGACCCCTGTAATTTAGCAATAAACCTTACTACTATTCTACATAGATCTCACCCTAACATACTCCTGTGACCTAACAATAAACCTTACTGCTGTTCTCCATAGCTATCACCCTAACAGGCCCCTGTGACCTAACAATAAGCCTTACTACTATTCTACGAAGCTATCACCCTAACAGACCTCCGTGACTTAACAATCAACCTTACTACTGTTCTACATAGTTTTCACTCTAACAGACCCCTGTGACCTAACAGTAATCCTTACTAGTATTTTACATAGCTATCACCCTAACAGTCCCCTGTAATTTAATGATAAACCTTGCTACCGTATTTTCCCGAAAATAAGACCAGGTGTTATACTTTTTCCCTCGCTGAAATACACATTAGGACTTATTATCAGAGGATCCCTTATTTAATCCCCCTGTACAACAATCTATGTTTATTCATTTATTCATGTACAAAAATCAACATTTATTCATGTACACAAATCGACATTTATTCATGT
>NC_056739.1:372440487-372492987 GCF_019279795.1 Protopterus annectens | reverse complement strand
TGTTGAGATGTCACCTGAGACAGATGAAACTAAGATTTTATTGATCACCCAAAATGAAGAAAGCAAAAAAAAAATATCTGTGCCATAAAACTTCACCCCATCCTGCATTTTGGGGTGATTAGTAAAATTCAGCAAGGGGTATCAGTAAATATGTGTCATAATGGACTGTGCTACCAAATTCCCAGAATCAGTGCCGTTATGGAAAGCTAATGTTAAGACTAATGCCAGAGAACTCGTATAATGTTATTGTCCAGTGTAGATATCCCTAAGGTGATATTGTACTATTCACAGACAAATGGATTAGTACAGAAATCTAATAAAATTCTAAAATCCATGTTAAGGAAACTATTGCTACATATTGTCGAAACTTATACCAGTTGTTACTCTACTTACCCTTTGTAATCAGAGAGGTATCATAAGCTTCATCTGGGTTTAACCCATTTGAACCTTTGTGTGACAGCTATCTGAGGGGGCTGCTTGATATTCATAAGGAAACACAGGAAGAAGAAATGACACCATTTAAAAGTGTGACAGAAAACTGCATTAGTTTACAGGATAGAGTAAAGCTGGCAATGGCCACATAAAGGCTGCATATGCAGAGAGTCCAACATTGATTTTGTAACATAAAGTGTCCGATTTTGAGAAAGTAACCCAGGAGGTCAAGTAGTAGCCTGAGTGTGAGTGCCCCCCATTGAAAGCACATTTCTGACCAAATGGCAGAGGTTATGGTGATGGGACAATAAGTGCATTGAACATGATGGTTAGACATCCAGTAAACAGAAATATAGAGGAGACTTGTCTTGTTAATGTACTGAAGCCATGGAAGGAAGAATAGAATTTTGCAGAGAACTTGCATGCTGATGTTCATACAATACAGACCTGAGAGCATATACCTGAAGTAGAGCTACAGGAATCTTTGTCAAGACAACAAACGCTAGATTTAACAATTTTTTTCTTAAAAAATAAGACATTTTCAGAAATACCTGAGAGAACTAATTGGATAGAACATAACACAGAGACAACATCTGGACTGAAGGCTATTCTAAACGTTTATAGAGTACCAGAACTGCATAAATAAATAAAAAGGAAGAGAGGAATTGGGTGAAAGAAAAGTTACAGAGGGACTATAGCAGCCCTATGCTACTATTTCCAAAGAATGATGGAAGTATCAGATTCTGAAATAACTTACGGAAATTGAATAACATTTCAAAGTTTGATAACTGTCATTCTAAAGTCATTTTGCTAAATAATCTTGTCAGAATCTTTTCTTTCTATCAGAAGCTCAGCTTCTGAATAATAAAGCCACTTAAATGCCAGTGAGTGAAAGCTGGATAGTTTGTTTCCTTCATAATATCCTTCCTGGATCGTCTATTTAAATCATCATTAACCAATGACTATTTGGTATTATATTTAGGAACTATCAGAAAAAAGTCATATTTTGGAGGGTAAAAATATCTTCCCAGAGTCACAGTGAGTCTTTCCTGTTTTTTGCACATGCAGATAGATTCTTGGCTGTTGGTTCTCATCGTTTGGAAATCCCAGTCGCTTATTTATACAGCCGAATAATTACTAAGCTATTGCTTTAAATTTTAGAATAGTACTGAGAAAAATGACAGACTCATGAAGGACCTTTGATCACAGCAATACTGTTCAACAACAAGAGAAATAATCTGCAGCTATCAGCCTATTTATCTGCCTCAATTACAAAGTCATATTGTCTCTATGATAATCTCAATGCTGTATAACAGATCACTCAACAGGAGCACACATCACTCATAAAGCTAAATCATGCAGATTGCACAAATGAATGCATTTCTTCATTGAGTTAATAACTGCATTACTGAGTTGATCCAATGGCAATAAATAAGGAACACTTATGATAATGATATATATTATGCATCTAGGCAGGCACAGCACACACGCATATATATATATATATATATATATATATATATATATATATATATATATACATATATCTGTCTCTCTCTCTCTCGCTCTCAATCTCTCTCTCTCTCTATATATATATATATGTATATATAGATAGATGTATATTTACACACACACACACACACACACACACACACACACACACACACACACACACACACACACACACACACACACACACACACACACACACACACACACACACACACACACACACACATATACAAGATTATGTTCTGGCATAACATCTTTCCCAAGGGACATGTAATGATTATTAAGACAAAAACATATTGGGCAAGATGTAAATTTGTTGTACTGTTTTGTTCTATTTTGATATAATTTGCATTCACTAAATGTTTTTTTAATTAGGGCTATATTTACTATAAATTCAGAATGGCAGTCCAGTCTTAATACAAAAGTACAAGCAAAACACAGGCATTTTCAAAATGTCATATCCTGCAGAAAGAAAAGTATTATCTCCATTAATGTAAATTAGTGAATGTAGCTCCAAGTAAAGCAGAGCTATTCATTGTCTGGGGCACAGAAAGCCTTCAAACACTAGATCAAACCCATTTTTTTTCCTCAAGGGCAGATCATGCCAACTCAACTGGTGCACTTCTTTGATAAGGTCACCAAGGCAATGGATGAAGGACAAATGCTACATAATGCCTTCCCTGATCTAGCTAATGCATTTGATTCAATATCCCAGTGGAGACCCGCAGGACTCTGATAATTTTGCTCCTTTTTGTCATCTAAATCAAGGCTAATAACAATTGCCTCTGGCTGACCAAATTTGCAGGTGATTACAAACTAAAAGCAGCCATAAAATCCCTTCAAGGACTAACATCCTACAGGAAACACTAACACAGCCAAATGACTGGTGCCCAAAATGCTTAAAACTCAGTGCTAAGAAATGCATAATAGTACCCTTTGTGAAGTCAGCCATCCTAGGAAATTACTTCACTGATAGCAACCCTAAGAGTAGAGGTAGTAGTCAAGGATTTTGGTACGTCTGTAGATAGTGACATGGCCTTTGACCAACATGTATCTAAAATAGTAAGGGAATCATTCTATGTTGTTCAACTTATAAGCAACTGCATGGCATTTAGATCCAGTGAAGTCACCATTCCGCTGTATTTGGCTCTTCTCAGGCCCGTCATTGAGAACAATTTCCCTTGTAGAATGCAATAACTGTAACAACCACAGAGATCTCTCACAAAAAGAACACAGAGCATAAACAGCATATCCTATGCAGATTGCCTCAAAACCCTACCTCTATACTCTGGTTCCTACATACTGTTGGGAGGCAATCTATGTCTGACATACCAGGCATCATTGGATCCCTCTCTGATGGAATTTTTGCATATCTGCAAAATGAATAGCATCAGAATTACGTGATTTAGGGATTTAAACTTTGCTTGTGACATAAATAGGACATGTTGGGGGGACAGGTATGTGCCTCAGAGAATTCCCCTTCTCTGGAATAAGCTTTCCAACCATGTGAAGCAGAGCTCTTCCCTAAACTTATTTCAAAAGAAACCTGGAATAGTGGATGGGAAATCAGAAATACAGCCCAGATCTAGCACCTATGTCTGTAATGGACACAGGCAGCCAGTAAATATTGCTCTAGCTTACATATATACCCCTTAAAATAACCTCTAAGGCACATACCCTTGTGGGATACATTTAGGAAGCTTGGCTTGACTTACAAAGCCCAGCACACATGTTTGCAGGATACATTTGTGATACTTGTCTAGGCTTATAAAGGCTCCAGTGGTCATTAGCCTAGTATATACTTATGAGCTTATTAAACAGTGGGAGGAATTGTTACAGTTGTAGGGATCATAAACTCACAGTGTTTATATAGAAAATCCTAGATGCAGTCATGAGATAGCAGCACAATGGATTACCTCACAGGCAAAATATAGCTTTTCTACTCAACAACAACAAAAATGCACTATAACATGTTCAGCAGAAAAAAGTTTTCTTTTTATCCTAGTGCTTCACCTTAATGCCTTCTAGTTTTCCAAACCAAATCCACAATTACAAGAAATTTAAATAATAATCAACTTCTTAATTTCTTCAAGCTGAACCAGTATTACATGCAATCAAAAACAAAAAATAAAATTAATTAATGAAAGCAAATATATAGTAAATAGAAACAAATTAAATGAAATAGTGCCATCATATGTCATTATTCAACCTCCTGGCCAACAAGGTATTGTATTTCAACATCAGCCTAGCTTTAAACCAGTGTAATGCCTCTACAGTGACTCCCATACAAGATGAATGCAAGGATGCTAACATTAAAAACATAAACCCATCAGGTTTTCACAAAATTACTATTTTTGATGTCAGATAGGTGTTAACTGTATTTTTGATGTCACTTTCATTTATTTTGTCCAATATGCTGTTTAGCTATGTTGCAACTGCATTTAACAGCATAGACAGCATTGACTTTTGAGCGATATATTACTCTTTGCGTTTTAACACTTTCTCATTGCTGTTAACATTTGAGGACATGTTTACATACATTACACCTTGTACATTATATAATGACTGCTCATTGCTAATCAAAATCAAGCACATGCATTGGACAGTCCAACTGGTGTGCCCATTGTAAATCGAGCATATATCAATAGAAAAAAGTCTGTGTGCTGAACTACCATTGAGTGGCCAGACTTTCTACTGGCATATGCTGAGAGACAGCAAAATATGAGAGAAAACAGGTATGCTTTGCAAAACCAAAGAAACAGAAACATATCTGATTTTCATTATATTTCTCCACTGTCCTTCATAAAATCCTGACTTTTTAAACATTAAAAAAATCAGCATCAAAGGTTGTGTTTTCTCTGTTGTTTTGCCTGCAGTGCACTGATATCTAGTGCAAGTGTGGGAACACAAGTCCCATATGCATGTACAGTACGTCATCACACAGAAGGCAACACAGAAGAAGACTGAAGTGCCCTTATGCAGAGACATTATTTAGGGAAGGTAAGCAGTTTTTTTCTTAAATAAAGTCATTGTAGAAAAGCAATAATCCACTTCTGTTTGCAGGTATATTATGATTTATCCATGGTATGCTTTGTTTAATCACTCCGGCTTTGTGATTGATAGTGAATATGTTAGTGTGTAGTCTAAAATCAATAGGTTGTTTCTTTGGAAAAAGAACTAAAGGTACTTTTTGATAAAACCACTTTTCAGCAAAACATTGAGATTGGCTTAACCCCTAGAGACTTACAAACTGGTAACCATCGTGCATACCCATTTCCATCTGAGGATGCAGATTTATGGAAGTGGTGAAGACAGTAAGCCTACACCATGCATAGGAATGGGTTAAAATTCTGACTGAATGTGGCGAGTACAAGCATTCATATGTAATGGAAAAGATTAACTCACTCAAGCCTATACTACCTTTTTTGTATACTTCCATTTCACCCCCATACCTCCTTATGGCATCAAGAACATCTTTAGGTCTGCCTTCTTTAACTAACTGACTTACCAGCTAATAATAGGCAGTATTAGAAAGGGCAAGGAGTTATTAACAAAATGGCACAAGATTGCTAACTTAGGATATCCTGCAGTGGAGAAACAAATCTTTGTTTGCCACTTATTATTCATATTTTCATGTTTATGCTTATATTTTCATAACTGAGAAACCTACACTTTACTGAGATATTTGGTGTGAAACACCAATGTAGTAGACAGTACAAGTCACTCAAAATATTGGTTTATATCACACTATACTGGAAATATTGCTAGTTGTTTGTTGGTAATTATGAAAATAAACAATATTTCCATATGTATGTAAGACTTCAAAAAAACAAGTGACTTTCAAAGTGTTGCATGACATTAGGTGAAACCTTACATATTGTTGAAAATTGTGATATTTGAACTGTAAGCTGCACATCTTGAGAGAATATTCAGTATTATTTGTGTTGTTAATTGTACGGTTAAACATGTTTTCATATTTCCGTATCTCAAACATGCACATATACAGGAATTTCTTGCTGTCATGTGAAAGCTTATGTCTGGCTAACAAAGATTTTCTAACAATATATGTCTGGGTTGTATAGTTTTCAAGATATGAAAATTTGTTCATGAAAGTTTAGAAAAATATAATTTGGGGTTTGTGTACATTATAATATATATTACAGCATTTATGGAAAAATCTATGGGGGGAATTCAATAAAGCCTATATGGAGTGATTTTCCATGTAGGCATAGTGGCATGGCCCCAACACGGAAACCAGCAGCCGCGCGATCCAGTAAATAGAGGTGAGGGGCGTGCACAAGCATGCAGACACAGAAGTGTTTATGGAATACAAATCACCTCCTCAGGAGGTAAATGCCATGCAAATGAGACCAAATGAGGGTGCTGGAACAATCCAGCAAGTGGATAGGTAGTCGTGCAGACCCCATGTTGGTGTCTGAGGTGTACATGGAAAATTACTGTGTACAAGAAATCAAAAATTGAACAAGGGCTGTAAAAGCCCATTTAGACTGTCAGGGATTACATATTAGGGACAGATATGTGCAAAGCTATGCACTGTATACACAAAAAATAATGCAATATAATAAAAAGTTACTTTTTTTAATAGCCATATTACATTTGCACACCATACAGCAAACATGCTATTATGAAAAAAAAATATTAAAAACTATAAAATCCAAAAACAAGACATATGTGGAATAATGCATTATAGGTCCCTCAATGCAGTATGTACAATGGTAGATATCAGTGGTTGCTAAGGAGGCAGGCCCTGGAATAGTAAAGTATCCAGGTTGTGTGCACGGATCAGTATGCAAATGAGCTGGGGTTACTGAGTAGCAAAAATGGACTACTGTGTCTGCAGATAAAATTGGTGTAGCCCCTGAACTGTATTGGCGACCACAGAAGAGGTAGCTGACATCAAAAGGTAGTGTGTCACATTATGTTTTAGCGGATTGGAGCTCAGCGGCACCTGTTTGCACGCTGCTAAGCTCAGGTAAGCGGTGGGGGGGGTGAGTCCAGTGCTGCTAAGCTTTGTTTAGCTGTGTGCCACTTATTTTAGCTGGTTTAAGCTATGCTAAGCTTTCCTGTGCATGGGGGTGTGTCCAGACTGCTGAAGAGTGTTTATACTAGTTGGGCGGGTTTGCGCTCCTTGCCGCAGTGCTTAGCAGGGAAGGTATTTAAAAAAAATAAAATAAAAAAGATAATAGCCTGGGAAAGCCGATCATGTATAAAGTACTTTTAAGCCCTGTTCCATAGACACTGGGCCAGTCAAATGCCTCAGTGATATACCTGACAGGTAGAAAGCATCATAGTTAGCCAATCACACAGGGTGCATCTGCAGCACACCACTATAAAGTATGCATACACCCTACAATCTGATTTTTCCCACATGTGTTGCACCATTGGAGTACAGACTTGGGAATTTTAACTGACAGAATGCTAGGGGCTGCTGCTGCTCTGCTACATCTGTATGTACTAGAAGCTGAGGTCAGTGCTGATGCTGCTGCTAACAATAGGCCTAAACTGAGAAGGAGAGGAGTGTTCAGGCTCACGGTAACTTTCCATGGGCTACATGAGCTGGAGATTTTAGAGCACTACAGGCTGGACAGGGACATACTACAAGAACTCACTGAGCTTTTCCACCCTCAACTCAGATCCAGAGCCAACAGAAGAGAACCCATCCCAGTGGAAACAAAGGTATTTGTACCCCATTAGCTACAGGTACTTTTCAAAGAACAACTGGAGACATGATGGGGGTCTCACAGGCATCAGCATCCAGGGTACTCCACCATTTCCTGGGTGCCATGCAAACACATTTCAGTAAGCACATTTATTTACCCCACACCCCTGAGGAGAGGGCAAGCCATATGCATCTTTTCCAATGTGTAGCACACTATCCTGAGGTACTGGGTGCCATAGAATGCACTCATGTGCACATTAAAGCACCGCCCGGTGAGGAGGATAGATTCTACATCAACCACAAGGAGTTTCACTCCATCAACTGCCAGGTCATGTGCAATGCCCAGGGCATTATCATGAGTGTGTGTGCTGGCACCTCTGGCAGTTATCACAACTCCCAGATCTGGCATGCATTACAGCTGTACTAGATGTTTGCTAGGAAGGACATCCCATATGGCCATCTACAGGGGGATGCTGGCTACGCACTGGAACCGTGGATGACACCCATCAGAAATGCACACACACCTACTGAAGAATGCCATAATAAGGCACATGCACAAACTAGGAACATCATGGAGTGTGTGTTTGGGCTGCTCAAGTCACAGTTCTGCTGCCTCTAAATATCTGGTGGAGCCCTGCAGTACTCTCCAGCCACATGTGCACGGATGTTCCCAGTATTTGCCATGCTATATAACTGCGGCAGGAACATCACAGGGAAGGGTCACACAGCCCCCCACCAGTGCCAAGGTCTCTACAGCCACAGGGGGACTCAGGAGGAACCTCCTGAGCCTGCTCCTGTAGGTAGATGTAAGCATGCCCAGTATGCCCAACCTTGGCAAAGAGGCAACACATAGCACATGCACTGACAGTCTAGGGTCCTAGGGACTGACACCTCACTCCAACTCACATACATAGTAAAACAGATACCACCCACACCACACAGCCTGTACCTTACCATGTATTGGCTGCGTACTGCATGCATCTGACAGAGTCAGCCCAGAAGCACTGTTATCTCAACTGCTGCAGGCACAAGGTAAGTCACTCTTCTTTACAACAAATGTATGGAGTACTAGACTATGGTAGCATATGTATGGACCTGCTGCATGTATGCAAGGCAATAGAGTGGGCTACTGGGATACCTGCAGAGAACTAGCAGCTATGTGGGACAACAGATACTCTGTTTCCAATACTGGCTGCCCCAGAATATGCAGTAGGCCACAAGGCAGCAAAACACACTGCACTATGTGAGGGAAATGCCAAACAGTTGGACCATAGGACAGATGCACAACTGTCAATGCTATAGTCCCCTACCCCCAACACAGCTGTGTGCCCATACAACTGCAGTAACAGTATGTTAGCAAGGTCATAGCAGTAGACCACACAGTCCCAGGGCTGTCCCAAACAACCTGGTAACATGTCTTATTTCCTCAATATGCAGGGGTCAAAGTTTTGTCTGTCTGCTGTTGATAGTGTCAGGAATTAAACTTCACTTTCTGGTGGCTGGTGTGGCTTAGTGGGCTAATTACATTATCATGGTAGACGGTCTTTATTGTTTGCAGCTGGCTGCACCTATAATTTTGCATGTGAGGTACTCCTATGGTAGGAGTCCGACAAACTTATAAAATATGTCACTATTTGTTACTGAAAGAAAGCTGGACAATGCCAGAGCGAATGGAGGGACAGGAGGTCACAGCTATGGACATTACACATGCACCAAGTAACCTAGAAGGTGGCTAGTATAACAACAGGTTGTAACAAGTCAAAGTAGCAGCAGGATGAACAGGGCAACTGTGTGTGTGTATATAAATATAGCCCCTTGTGTCTGTGTGCAATGGTTATACATTTTCAGGACCTGTCAACCCCCCATTGTCCTCCTTTATAGGGCCTGTGTTGTCATCCACCTTAACAGCACTGGCAGACTCACTCAGAACACATAAGCTTTGTGGAGCATGTGATAAGTACATAGTACTATAAAATATGCTACTAGATAGGTAAGAACCCTAATCTCATAAAGGTCAACTGTGTGTGTGTGTGTGTGTGTGTGTGTGTGTGTGTGTGTGTGTGTGTGTGTGTGTGTGTGTGTGTGTGTGTGTGTGTGTGTGTAACTGTACCCCCCTTGCAGCAGTGTGTCTGTGAGCAATGTTTATACATTTTCAGGCCCTGCCACCCCTGCCACTGTCCTCCTTTACAGGGCCTGCTGATGTCATCCACCTTAACAGCACTGGCAGACACTCTAAGAACACATAAGCTTTGTGCCACATGCAATAAATACATAGTACAATAATGTAAACTACTAGATAAGTAGGGTCTAATCTCATAAAGGGCAACTGTGTGTGCATGTAAATAAACCTTGTGCAGCATTGTATCTGTTTTGCCTATGTATGTGCATTGGTTATACACTTTAAGGTCCTATGAGTAGCTGCTGGTCCTAAATAGCCCACATCTAAGTATGCATAAATGCTGTCTACCACCACCTACATTTGCAGGTATGGCACACCCAGGTGACATGTAGCAAAGATAGGATGCATTGTCACAGGGTATGCATGCAGGATTATGCTGTCTGCCCCATTGCCCCTGACACACTGTTCTACACATACTCACCTAGGTAACCATGTACACATACCGCCATTCCTTGATGATGTCATATTTCCGCTATGCAACCATGCCAAACTGAGCTGCTGTACTGCCAGCAAGTCTCCACAGTGTAGCCACTCAGACCTCTGTGACAGAAACATACAAAGTTCTGAGAGACACCTGTCAGTCTGCAACAACACCACCAATCTAACATCATGCAACAAAGGTACAAACACATCGATGTGTACTCATGATGCACCCCACCATACAGCATCTGTCATGGCATAACACAACCACACTATAACATGTCATGTACTGTACTATAGACACCCTGTGCATCAGACACATATTTGCATGTCCCTGCATCAATGTTATGGATGACAGGGATGCACGCAGGTATCATCACATGTACAGGGTGTGGTGTGGGGGTTCCAGAAGCCTCAGCTGTGCCAAACGGTTGACATTGTGTGTGTGAGTCAGGAAGAGGTGCTGGTCAGCTGGGCCATGGAGAGGTGCTGTGGGTGTCTGTTGGTGACTTGCAGGTGACAGTGATGTATGAGTGGGTGCGTGTACACAGTCAAGCCATGTGCTAGCCCTACACATGGGTATGTTGGACAGCTGTGGACTGTACATGGCAGAATGGACAGTTTGCCATCTCCGGCCATGAACATGAGAACTGGCTCTGCTAGGAGTGGCATTGGCACCACCAAGCCAGGGACAGCTGCGTTACTAGTTACTAATGGTGACTGGTGTCTGTTGGGCCCGTGTCCCTCATGAGACCACCCAGGGCCACATGCCCATGGCCTGCCATATCATGGTATGGACAGCACCCTTCCTTCTGTAGTGCTGGAGGTAGTCCCACTATGGGACTGTGAGTGTGCACAGCCACGTGGACTCAAAGCGGATGTTGTTGCTGACCTACTGCCACGTGTCTGACCCCCTACTCCCACCACGTGTTCTAGCACAGACAATGTGCCATCAAGGACTGACAATGTCTCACCCCACTGCCTGTCCATTACATCAGTGTAATGATGCATGGTGTCACCAATGTGGTGGAGGGAGTCACGGATGTCAGAGAGTGATGCACCCATGATCTTGAGCATCCATCTGGTGTTGGATTTGGAATGTGCCTGTGCCTCCTTGATGGACAGAAACATGTGTCGGGTGACTCTTGATGTGACAAATGTGACAGGTGGTGGATGTGCAGCAGTCCTCCTTCAAGCACCCCTTGCCGATCTGCCTATGTGGGACTTTGCCAGTTCTCTGGCTATGGCCAGTGTCTGCACTCACTGATACCATTGTTGCCACACTCTCCTGTTCGATGCTGCCACACACTGACTGTCCGATATCTGTGGCCGCAGGGGACTGGGTACATGTGGGCATACTGACTGTGTGTGGGAACAAAGGAGCAGGAAGTGGGATGTCAACCCATGGGACAGATTTAGCCCACACCAACCCCACCTGTGCCTCACTATGGCCACCATCATCATCAGAGTCTGATGAGACGCTAACATCAGGTTGTAAGGGGGACAAAGCCCAACCTTCATGTTCACCTGTGAGGAGGAAGACACAGTAAGTACATTACTACCTGCACTATTATGTATGGTAATACACACACACACACACACACACACACACACACACACACACACACACACACACACACACACACACACACACACACACACACACACACACACACATGTGAGGTGCCACAACTGCAGTACACATACCACATCTTATTTCTGATCCCACACACAACACACATGCAGACTACAGCATACACACACAAGACAGGTCAAGTAAACCACATGCACTGCAGCTACATCTGGTTAATGTTGACAGTACCATACACCTCTGAGATTAGCGATATGTCAGTGTATCAGTGTATGTGACAGAGCTACACCTAAAACACAGTGCACATGTCTTCAGCATACTATTGCCCCCTGCACAGCAGACTGCATGGATCTTCACAAAAATAAGTGCAAATATGTTACAGATCCTACACATACACTGCTGTAATTACCAATACAATGCACTGCAGTTAACCCCTCTGAGACTGAACATACAAGTAGTATACTCTGGCTAAACATATCAGTTGTGTATACTTCAAAATGACAGCCCTTAACATTGTTTAGGTATATATGAGCCATAAAAAATCATTATCGCACTCACCAGGTACAGGACATTGGACATTGGGCCACACCTGATGGACCTATGTCAACAATAACAAATGTGGCATTGTTACATGAAATATGTGCATATAGCTACATGAACAGTAGGTACTGAGATGCTGCCTACATTGCTGACATTCTGAGTATGTGTGCACAGGTGTGCATTACAAATAACCCCCCCCAATTCAGATTGACCTGACATCCGTGTACTGGTATGGAGAGGCTGCCACAATGACTGATACAGTATTACAGTGATGCACACAGGAGACTTACTTGGGTGCTCCTCTGCTGTGGATTCTGTGGCACCACTTTCATGATGTATGGCGTGATGGATGCTTAAGAGCTGGTGGCTAATCCCAGGTTCACCAGGAATTCCTCTGTGGCCGAGAGTGACTCCACTGCATAGGCCCCCAACCAGTGGGAGCACAGTACCTGGCCACAGTAGTGGCCCTTTGCCGTGCAGCAGTTACCATGTCTGTTGCCTATGATGGACCTGCTCATAGCTTCTGTCCTGTAGCCCTACACAGTTCACTGCTCTGACAAGGTCAGCCTACATTGCAGAACATTGCTCATGATTGTGGCAAGTCCTGGAGAGCAGGATGCTATGATGCAGTCTTAGGCCATCCAGGATCACATAAATTTCTGCAGCTGTAAACAGTGGGTGCCTCCATCTATACATCCTTTCTGAAAGACAAGAATAGGGAAGCATATCACAGGACCACATATGTTGCTGTCCACTATGTACACACCCTGCACGTCCACATTGGCCTGCACTATGCACTGCTACCTCCGATGTCATCCTCCACCATCTATCAACACAGTCTGTATGTGGCTATCAGCAACATAATAGCAATACTGGTTATGTTCCTGTGTGCTGTGATGGAGTGTGCTGAATATCTACACTCCCATCAATGCCATCTACTGTGTTGTGTCCCCTATGGCTGACATCCCAATACCATATCAGACAGCTACTGTTCGACAGATAGGAGTGTGTTATTACAATTATATGGGGATAGTCCAGCAACAGCCATGTGCCACAATGACAGACAGCAAAGTAGATGTGCTGTAAGGTGTCTTTCCTGTAGGTGTCCTACTTCTCCAGTACACAGATGTATGTGGAATGTGTATGTTTGCCTGATATATGTGGCCCCTTTGCCAGAAACATGTGGATGTCTGGCAAACAATTGGACAATAATTGTTGGTTGTTCTTAGACTGTGAAGAATCTGGCTGTCACATGCCAGAGACTTCAAAAAACAAGTTATGCTACATTAATATCTGTTACTGTATTCATACTTGTATGTTTTATGATCATTATTCATACTCTTTTGCTGAGGTTGGGCCTGTGTCCCCTCACTACTAATGGCTATGACCTGCAGTCATGCTGTATCAGTTTGCCAGGTATAGGTTCATAGGTTCATAGGTGTGTGCTAGGCTAATGGCCCTGGGAGCCATTACAAGCCTAGCCCATATAAGTGCCCTGGTATTGTGCCCCCCCCTGATGTTAGTTCCCAGTGCCTCTATCAAGTAGAGCCACTGGAGTGATTCCTGGGGTGAACTTTCTCTTACCTATCCACTCATCAAGATTTTTCTTGAAGAGGGACAGTGAGGTGCTCTGCTTGACATGTTTGTGAAGTCTATTCCAGAGCATGGGCAGTCTCTGGGTGAGGAACTTTTCCCTCCAGCATGTTCTGTTGATTGTGGCAATGAGGCTGAGATCTCTGGAGTGTGTGATGTGGAGGGATTGGGATTTCTTTAGATGTAGTATTTCTAACAGAGCTGGGTCAGACATGGCTTTGTAAGTCAAGCAGAGATTGCCTCTAAGTAGGCGATATGAGACAGAGAATAGCTGGAGTCTTTTGAGTCTGCCCATGTAGGACATGTGTTTAATGCCTAGGATCCTCTTCATGAGGTACTTCTGTGGCCTCTCCAGCTGTTGCAGGAGTCTAGTAAGTTACATGCCAAATGGGGCATTATACTCAATGATTGGTCTAATGAGGGAAGAGTAGAGAGAGAGAGAGACAATTACCTCTTTATTCCTGGATGCAAAACTCTTGGTAATGAGTGCCACATAGAAGGACTTTCTGACCACGGTGGCAATGTGGTGGTCGAAGGAGAGGTTGCTGTCAACCTGCATCCCCAGATCTCTTCAGTTCAGTGAGCTCCCATTGATGTGGTAATTAGTGGGAGCTGAGCTTTTACCAAAGGGGATGATGATGCATTTTTTGGTGTTAACCTTAAGGACATGGTTTTGACACCAGTCATTGGTCTCAGTGAGGCCTTTCTGTAGGATGTCTGCATCATTTGGGGAGTTAATAATGGCTCCCAGATTGCAGTTGTCTGCAGACTTGGTCAGCCAGAGTCCCTTTGTGTTGCCCTGGACTTCTGAGAAGTAGATGCCAAACAGGAGAGGACCCAGGACCGATCCCTGTGGGACTGCACTCATGACTAGTGGGCAGTCTGACTTGGAGTCCACTACTCTAACAATGTGTGTTCTATCTGTGAGCCAATTTGCAACCCACCTAGTGATATAAGGGTTGATGCCAAGTTTGGTGAGTTTATCAATAATTCTTGAATGAGGAATGGTATCAAAGTCCTTGGCTAGATCGAGGTAGGCTGTATGCACTGCCTTACCTTCATCCACAGCCCTGGTGACTGACTCAAAGAAGCCAACCAGGTTGAGCAGGCATGATCTCTCTTTCACAAAGCCAAACTGCGTGAGGTCTAGAGTTTAGAGATTTCCTATATCTTTGTTAATTGGGTCCATGATGATGCACTCTATAGCTTTACATATCACACTCATCAGGCTAATAGGGCGATAATTCCCAGGGTCTGTAGTCACTCCTCCATTATGGAGAGGGATGACTGTAGCATTGCCCCATTCGGTAGGGACAAAGCCTGAGGTGAGACTGTGACTGAACAGGGCATACAGATGCACTGCCAGTTCACTTTGTAGTTCATGTAGAACACAGCCAGGGATATTATTGGGTCCCATGGAAGCTGTATTCTTGGCCTTGGACAATGCAGCTTTAACCTGTGCTGCAGTAATGCTGGGTGCTTGGCATTCTTCCGGTATTGTGATTGGTCCTTTGGGGGGGGGAGAGGGGTAAAGTTTGTACTGAATCTGTCGGCCAGTATGTTGGCAACATATGTTGGCTCAGTATAGGAGGTACCATTGTGCAGTAACTCAGAGCAAATCTGGGTATTGCTGTGGAGGTTCTTGATATAACTATAGAAGGCTTTGTGATTGTTTTTAGTGCCAGATGCAATTCTGCCTTCATAGCTGGCTTTGGAGGATTTGATGAGTGATCTCAATTTTTCGTTGAGGCTAATAAAGGAGTTTTTCCAGTCTTGGGACTTCACCTTTTTCTGCAGCAGTTTCTTCCTTCTGTTGTAGAGTTTATTAATGGCAGGGGGCCACCATATTGGCTTCCTTTTTTTGGAGGAGAGCATCTTGGTTCTGTTGGGTATGGTTAGTTCCATGCATGTATGTACATGTTCGTACAGTGCATTGGTGTATGATTCGGCAGTCATGCAGCTATTTTCCATTGGCATGGGTGTCATGAAGTTAGTCACCTCTGTTTTTAGGAGTCCAAAGTCAGCTTTGGAGAAGTTTTTCAAGTTGGTTACCTTTGTGGGGGGTGTGGGTGAGATGTGGATTTCTATGGTGATTAGTTTATGGTTGGATCTGACCAGGGAGGGATTGACTATTGGTGTAGAGCAACAGTCGCCCATATTAGTAATAACCAGGTCAAGGATGTTGCTTCTTCTATGGGGGTCAGAATGAGTTGGTCCAGGGCATTGGACTTGATGAAGTCCAGGAAGCATTGGGCCAGTGTATTGGTGCTTGAGTAGTTTTCCCAGTTGATGGAGGGGTAGTTGAAGTCTCCTAGTTAGAGACTATTGGGTTGGACCTTGAGATTTCAGGGTGCTTAAGAACGTGGAGTGAGAGTCTAGGGACATGGTTGGAGACCTATAGCAGGTATGACTTGGATCACCATGTTACCCAATGTTAGTTGTACCTGAATAATCACAGATGCATTATGCTGGGCTACTAAACTGGAGGTGTGCACATCCTTTATGAATATAGAGACACCATCACCTTTGGAGATTTGGTCTATGTTCTGGTGCCGAAATGTGCGGATTGAGTTGTAGCCTGGTAGTGCAGGAGTGCTTTCTGCTGCTTTAAACCAGGTCTCCGTTACAGCACAAATGCAGATGCTCTCCATTTTGAGGAGTGCTTTGAGCGAGTGCATCTTGAGATTTAGACTTCTAGCATTGAGTGGCATGACACTCAGATTGCATTTATTTATAGCTGTTATGGTGATAATTTGGTCTTTGAAACATCACCTAAAAAAAGGCACTATAGGGGTGGCAAGAGCCTTACCCAGTACCCAGAAACCCAGGGATGATAGATTCAGGCCATCTCTGGCAAAGCATCGAGGTTTGTCAATCATGTCATCCCAAGCAGACAGACACTGGATCTCCTTAGAAAGAAACCAGAAACATAGCCAATTGTTGAAGTCAATCATTTTTTGTTTGTGCTGCAGTATCATTCTGGGTGATGGTAGGATACTGCTCAGGGCCTGCCCGGACCACATAATTTGAGAGGTCCACCATGTCTCTTTTCATGTAGTCCAGGGAGGTGCATCTCAGGTCACTCACACCCACATGGACAATGACAGAGTCATACTTGTATTTATTGTGGAGTGACCTGAGTGCGTGTGTTATGTTTCGGATTCTGGCACCTGATAGACAGCTGACTGTTACCTTCTCCTTATTCAAGCTAGTGAGTGGGACATCTGTGTGCCTCACTACTGAGTCACCTATGATTAGTGTATTGGGCATGGTGTTTAGCCTTAGGGGCTAAAGTTGAGGGGCACACTGTGGAGGTGAGCTATGCATCCTGTGGTTTGTGCTGTGTTGTGGTGGTCGAGTGCATTTCTGTCTTGCAGGTCTCTGCTGTTTAGGTAAATTTCTATTGAGAGCCTCCATGAAGGTGGATGTGTGGTTTGTGTTTTTATGTGAGAGCTGTGATAGTGGGTGTTCTGGAGGGCCACCATGTGGTGTGGTGCAGTTATTGACCTTCTCCTACTGACCAGCTAGTCGGATCTTGCCTGGAGAGTGCATAGCTTCCAATTTGGTGATATAATTGCATTTCTCACAAGTCTGAGAGTCGGGAGGTAAGAGGAGAAGGTTGACTGTGTACATGAGGCAGTTGCTACACTGCCTGAGAATGCCCAAGTGTACCAGGTTAATAGGAGAAAGCACAGTGAACTGCCTTTTAATCATGCCAGGAGGGGTGGTCCTAACTACTAAATACTGGAGCTATTTCCGTAAAGAATGACTAGTGCTGATGACACTTAGGTGTGCTACAATAATTGCTACAAAAACCTGTTGAAGTGCAAAGCAATTAGGCTATCTGAAGTGGAAAAACTACTACTCTGAATCTGATAGTCTCTTGACAGGATATGTACAGAATCCTGTCTAAGTATATATGGGCATTGAGCACATGCCTCACATTTGTAGGTTCCCAATTTCTTACATGAAACAATAGAACCATTATGCTCCAGCAAATCCTTGAGGTTCCTGCCTTTTTTGTATGTGAATCATAGGGTGTTGGTAAACAAAATGTCCAACTCTGAATAACACCTAAACCTGCTCCAATGTTGAGTAATAATGTTTTTAACCCTAGAGGTATTCTGATTGTAGAACAGCACATAATTACCCCCAAGGTTTCTGGATTTCATCCCTGGTAACATTACCCCTGGTTGTTGTGTGGTACCCTGCACATTTATTGGTATTATCACACTTGTATCTCCTGTTCCCAAAATAGGGGCAAACCTATCCTTTCTCCCATTCTTTACTTCCTCCAATACGTCATCAATTAAATAGTTAGGATACTTCCTAGATATAAACATTTCTTTGACCCTCTGACTTTCATCTTCGAAGTCCGAGTCCAAAGAGGTCATCCTACAACTACGGACAAATTGTCCCTTGATAATACTTCTTTTCTGTTTAAACGGATGAAATATAAGTATGAGTTAGAAAAAGTTTCCTTTCTATATACATTAGATGTAAACTGCTGCCCTAGGATGTCTTTTTTAATAGTGACATCCAGAAAGTACATATAGTCATGTGTAATATGGGAAGTAAATTTAAAAAAATTGGTGGTATGGTTTAGATAGTCTATAAATTCTGTTAACTTTTCTATACTACCTTTTCAAAAAATGCAAATATCATCCAGGTAACATTTGTAATATATCCAATATTGTGCATATTCAGACTGGAACACAAAATTCTCTTCCCAAACCATGAGCACAATGTTGGCATAAGTGGGGGAACAACTTGCTCCCATGGCCACTCCCTGGATCTGTTTAAACAACTCACCCTCAAAAAATATAAAGTTGTATTTCAATACCAAATCCATCAACTCTGTACAAACCAGAAAAGTATTATGGTCAAGTTTTCCATGTTGGTGAATGGCATCCTGGAACCATTCTGACCCTGTAGAATGTGGAATCACATTAAATAAATCTTGAATATCAAGGGTTGCAAATATCAAAGAATCAGAATACATGTTGCTATTAATGCTTCTCAAAAATTCCAGGAGTCCTTAAGTATACCACTGGCCCTAACCCAATACCCATATATACTTACACAGGATTCTGTACATATCCTGTCAAGAGACTGTCAGATTCAGAGTAGTAGTTTTTCCACTTGTAATAGTGAAGGCTTGATTTATTTAGCCCTATGCAAAACCTGTGGTATATTTTACATTGGATAAACTACCCATAAACTCAGAAGGAGGATTTATGAGCATTTATATGCTATTAGAGTTGAAGACATTGCGTACTGCGGTGGTGGTGCTGCGGTAGCATTGTCGCCTCACACTAAGACGTTGTCCTGTTTGATTCTCAGCTTAAGTGTCTTCTGTGTGGAGACATGCGTGAATGGGCGTACCTTCGTTGAAGGTTGTGCATCAGAGCTGGCAACTCGCTATGTAAAAATCTACTGCCAATCATTAGTGGACCGGAGTTCCACTGTGGTGACCCCTAACCGGGAAAAGTCGAAAGATACAACAGAGTTAAAGACATTAAAAATGCTTTGTTTAAACATACACTGACATGTCCCCAATAAAAATGGGGCTTCTTTGTTGTAGAGAAGGTTCAATGTGATGTGGGGGGGGGGCATGGGAAAATAGGATAGAAGTGAGAGAAATATTTTGGCAGTTGTTATTGGAGGCCAATAGATTCCCAGGGCTGAATGAATACATATCCATTGCCCCTATTTTAAAAATGAGAGCTGCAAAACTATAAAATAAGTACATATATTGTTTTGCAAGTTCATTTTGTTGGTATTTGATTCAAGTTTATTGATCTGTCCAACACATTGTGATGGTTTTAGTATTTATATATTTATTTTAAAGTTCTTTTTTAAAAAATGTGCATGTTTTTATCTATTTTCATCTGTATTTGTGGCAAGTTGGTAGGTAGTCACGAATATTTTAGTTACAGGATTTAATTGGTGTCAATTAAACAATTGTTTTAACTATTAATTAAATTGGGAGGGGTATATAAGCAGGCACAGCCTTCATTCATTCATTTTACATCTGAAGGCGTCTGGTGGATGAAAACGCTTTGTATTGTGTGGTGTTTATGCGATTAAACCTGCTGCTGCTTACACCTACAAGCTTGTGTTTTATTATTCCCAGAGATATACTACAGGCCTACTGTTGTAATCCCTATTCCCCATAACTGCATCCTCCCATCTGTGTCCCATTAGATGGGGACTTGTATTACATACCTGGTAGAGTGCTGTACTCCTTTTGTGCAGAAATCCTGAAAAAAAAAATGATTCTGAAAATGCAGTCTGGCTTGTTAAAGCAAGATACGACCTGTTTACCATAGGCATCTGCTTGCCTTTTTTAGGTAATGCTCAATACCAGGTGCTTGCCTGTGTACCAATCAGTGGCTCAGACTTGCTAATTTCATCCAGAACAGCTGGGTTGCAACTTCATTAGCCAATGACATGGTACAATAGTGCAATATTTAAGGCCTTCATGTAAGCATTGTCCCCTTTCTAGGCATTCAGAAGGATATTACTGAGGTGTGGAGACTACAGCATCACAGAGGGTAGGTAATAATACTGTCCACTGTTGGGATTTATGTGGTATGTCCACAGTTTTGCATTGTTTGGACATTGTCAGATGACTTTCTGATTATGTGGCAGTTCAGTGTTAAACAATGTGGGTTGAAGTCAGTAAGGGGGAAGAAAGATATGTGTCATACATCATACATATCAGAATAAGCATGCTGCTGTGCAGTAGATGCTGGTCTGTCAGTTGTGTATGTTTGTAGAGGCAGACTGTGACACATGTCCCTGTCGCTTGACCTCTGCCCTCCCAGCCTTCATGTATGGGTGTAGTGTGGATAACTTGCTCTAGGGCTTGTGAGATAAGATAGGTCTGTAACAGGTAGCTGAACATACTGCTGGATATGTTGCAGGCTGCAGCTGGTGCTTTCTGCCCAGAACTCATACTGGAGGTATAAACACATTGGAGGACAGCAAGCTGTATGTGTAAGTGAGGTAGCAGAGTCAGCTCTGTTGTTCCAGCAGAGCCAGAGTGTACCCATAACAGTCCAGGTGAGGCTTGTGCTTAAGGTACATATGTTATCTAACAGTGCCAATCGGAGAGTGTTAGGCTACACATAGGAAGCCTATACATATTTGTGCAGTGTGTCCCTACCTACAGGCCTTTGATGTGCTAAGATGGGTAGCAGTAAATGCAGTAGCAGCAACCTGTTTTGGTTAAAATTGCAGGACTCAGTCATTATTTGTTGTATTCACAAACATGTCATTGAAGTGCAACACACTGGATTAGAACCCAGGAGTGTGGGTGGCAAAATGTACAGCACAGTAGGGATTTAAAAGGCTGAGCTACTGAGTCAATACTACAGTAGGTGTTTCTGCAAGATATATTTGTATGCATACAGTCTGTTACACAGGAATTGCATTAGCATGTGTGTTTGGATGGGTATGATGTGTGACACTGAACTGTCTGTCATGATTTTCTGACCTCACTCTGCACTGACTTGTCAATACTTTAGTGCACAGAAAAGGCTTTTGACAACTGTGCCAAAAATAGGCAGCACAACTGTGATGATTCTGCAACAGTCTGTGCAGTTGACAGCTATACCTGCTATCCCAGGCATCATGTATGTACATCATTATTTATTTGGCTGTGTACTGGTTTGGTGTCTGCACCAGAATTCCAAGTACACTGCCAATTTTCCCATTATATGTACAAGTAGTGTGTCAGTGGCAATCAGGATATGTTTATAGAAACACCCCTTCTACTTTAGAGCTGAGTGGGCTAGTGGGCTAATGCAATATGTTGTAGTTGACAGGGTCCTGCTTTTGAGGCTTGCCAAGGGTGATTTTTTTCAGATGTGCCTAACAGTGTCCGAAACAGAGAAGGTGATTACGGCAGTTTTAAGTGGTTTGTGTGGTTCCCTGCACCACTTAGTTCTGCGTAAACCCACGCTAATTTTAAAAAAAGAAAAGAAAAAAAGGAGTGATTGGAAAGTGGTGAAATGGGGGCAAGTAGGGGGAAAAACATACTGAAAGGCAGGTACGGATGTGCAGGATAGGTGTAGGAAAGGACCATAGCTCTCCGTTTCTTCTACAGCAACAGCTGTGCAGGTTGTAGACAATTTGGAGCCACTGAGGGTAACATAAATGTGTTGATTGATTCATGCTATGAATAAAGAGTGTCCAGTGGATGTGGGTGCAAAATGGAGAGCTATGTATGAGGAAATATATTTTTTGTGGGACAGATGCCTATTTTTTTAAGATGCTAGTGGGATGTTGGGGAAAGGATATAGGCATGTGTGGGGAGGTAAGTTGGGTAGGAGAGGTTGCATTTGCAAACAGCCAAGACAGCATACAGGGGTGATGTATGAAACATTAGGGGGTAAACGCCTTGGACGGGGAGGATGTTGTGGAATTGGAGAGCCATGTCCCCCCAGATGGCAGCAGTGAGACTGAGCACACCACCCATGGGCAGTCAACACTGCTCCTTCACTGTCCCAAAGGTGGCCATGCTGGAGGCTGAGTGCCGGGGCCTTTTTGCCCCTCCAGATTTGCCAGTCTGCCCTCAATCCAGCACAGGCGATCTTCATAGCCACAGTGTACAATCCTGCACACCATCCCTGGTAGCTGTTGCTGGATGACAACTCCTTCTCCACGCCTGCTCCCAGGGGGGGTACTGGCTCCATCCCCTGTGGTGGTTCCACCCATAGGTGGTGCAGGACCAACAGAGGGGTCAGCACCAGGTTGAGTCCCAGATGTTCTGGCACTCAGTGCTATGGCCAGCTGAGGTAGGGTAAGTGGATTGCCAGGAAGCAGCATATCCAGTCAGTCTATGGTGTTGAAGTATTTCAAAGTGTATAGGCTAGTAATGAACAGAACATTTAGTTAGTTATAAGAGCATGCCAAAATGTTACAATTAACTCAGTAATATAACATTGCATAGCATATGGAACATAAAAATAAATGAGATAACAGTCAGTATAGTAACAGCATGACAGTAATAGTTACAACATAAGGGCAACAACATAGGTAATTCAACAAAGTATGTTAGTATGCACCCATTGTAATACATAATAATAATAATAATAATAAAACACAAGGCTCAACATAACATTTTGAGAGCAACATATGTTACAAGTAAACCATACCCGATGTATAACAATAATAAATTATTATGCAGATAAGGGGTGGGGGGGGTGAGAAAAATACATTCCATTACTACCAGTATAGGCTATATTGTTTGCAACAGTACTCTTATATACTCTACAGGTCTGCCTTTACTTTATGTATACAAGTGTCCTTTAGCTTTTGTAGCACCTACATACCTCTCAAGCTATCTGCATGGGACAGTATGGGCCAAGCTGTAACACCTATAGGTACACAACTACAGGGGACTATTACGTCAGGGGGACATATATGACTACCAAGGTGTACTGATGTAGTGTGACTGTGCTGTTATCATACATCAAGTGAATGATAAACCTGTGTCCAAGGAATTTGGCAACAGTGATCACAGTCTGTGACAGTATGACACTTGAGAGACATGTTTCGTGCACAGTACAGAGACTTTACCTATCATGCTGTCCTTGGCAGGCATGGGGTTAGACTATCAGCAGACATTCACAGACATGCCAGGCATACAGCCATACCAAGATTAAACAGTTGTATTTGTTTTATTCACTTTTATGACTATTGTACTTGTTGACTTTATTTACTGACATCTTATCACCTTGCTGAGCAATGCTGTTAACACTCTGGTACATCTGAACACAAAAATTATTAACCTATTCAAACAACTATTAAGCCATTTATTTACCTGTCATTCCTGTGGGGAGAACATCTGTTAACAATGCATAACTGCTTCTATAAATATTTAGTAGTAGTTGTCCCTGGATTCGAACGCCAGTATCTGTGTGACAAAATATACATCACACCTAGTATTGATCAAACGGAGCCACTGCTGAACATTGACTGTCTGATATGTGCCTAGAGCTCACCTGGTAACAAAATATGACCTGGTAATAGAGGTAGAGTGTTATGCAAGACTGCAGTGACACTTTAACACATGCATGAGATTCATGCATGACACAGATAGTAGGTGAACTGTGCATTAATACATGGAATGCAGGTGTAGACAATTAAATCTTAGTGGGTGGGAATATGTGTGATGTGCACAGACCATATTGGAGTGCTGGGTTAGCTACCTGATCCATATACAGTTGCAGATGTTATAGTTGGAGTCTACAGCTATGACAGTTTCATACTTGCCTGAGTCAGCGTACCTAAGAGCAAGAATGCATATAGCTGAAATGCAATTGTTAACACAAGACAATCCTGAGATACACAATATACCTCGGATGTCCCTAGTATTGGTTCTGATCTTAGTGCAGCAGAAATATCATAATGCGTTATGTCTTGTAGTACAGCTCCACATCTACAGTTTAGCAAAACATTCTTTATTAGCAAACCTTCAATCACTTAGTGGTATTATTCCTGTTTTTACTTCACAGCAGATGTAATACTCGATTTATGACCAATAGCCCAAAATAGACACATATTGCACAACACAGCTTTATTAGGGTGACCTCATGCAGTGATTGGTATATGTCTACAGTCTTTATTGATGAACAGTTCATATAATGCAGGTGTTGCAATACAGCTGTAATTCCACAATTAATGCAGTAGAAACTTTATTTTCTTAACATTATTAATGCAGTAGAAACTTTATTTCCTTAACATTATCAGATTTCATGCTTTCATCTTTATTGAACTGTATCTAGCATTACTCAATTATATAAGTCCAGGTATATGACCACATTCATTGCAGTACAATCAATGCTGAATATACCTAGTGGCAGTTACTAATTTACCTTTTCTTGTTTATATGACTATAGATTGCAAGATACATCTGTACTCACCACACTCACGGTGCAACCTGGCCAGGCACCCTGCGTGGGCATCCAGGTTGCGATGTCTCTCCTCTGCAGCTGTGGGGAGAGAAACACACCATTATGCATACCTGTCTATCACACATTCAGAGTAGAACATGGTAAAACAATGATAACAATACTTACAGATTGGTGGGATATTCCCATCTCTAACATTTTGGACCGAGGTGGCCAAAAGATCCCCCTTACGACACTTCAGGTCATCATAATGATGATGCACCTGCTCACCTGTGTGGGGGATACCAGTTGCACTTGTGAGATTGCATGCCAGCTGGTCCCAGGACTCCGATTTGTATTCTGACCCCTGATACTGGCCCTGCAGCAGCTGGACTTCATGGTATTTTACAACTAGTCCAACCATGATGCTGGACTCCAGAATTTTCCACTACTTGCCCAGAAGCACGCACCCTCTCCAGATCCTGCCATAGTCTCTGCCATGATCAAACTACAACAGATTATATCTGTATTCCCTCCTGTTGCACTTAAATAAGGCTGCTTTCCCAGCCTTTACCACCATTGGGTCATTTTTAAAAATGCGGCACTTAGCACAGCACAAGCACACTGAGCTCAGCTGAGGAGTGCTTAAACTGGCAATGCTAAGCAATGCTTAGCAATGCACAAACCAGCTTAGCTGAGCTGACCACTAAGCAATGCGCAAACCAGCTAAGCACTGCTAAAGCATTCCTTGTTTAAGCAGTGTTTGGCTAGGCGTAGTTGTGCTTAGCAGAGCTTAGCTAAGTGCAGCACAGCAGGATTTAATAATACATTTCATAATTGTTTAATTGCAACATAAAATGTTTAATAACATGTCTGTGCATATATACATTATTCCATCAAGGGTTTGCACATACTTGTCATAATTGTGTATTTGCAACATAAATGCTTCATACCCTGTCTGTGTATTCATACAAAATTCAATCCAGGTACTTCTCACAAATGTGTATTTGCAAACTAAATTTAATAACCTGTCTGTGTAATCAAACAAAATGTAATCAGGATTTAAAAGATGTCTCATACTATGTATTTACAAAATAACCTGTCTGTGTACTCAAATCCTACACCCACTGCACATAAGGATGTCACTCTAACCATTCAGCTACATGGCCATGTGAAATGCTGGTACTTTTACATATATCGCACCACTATGTTTAAGCACTGCTAAGCACTGTGGCATGCCCTGTAAACCCACTCAACTATGCTTAAGCTTGACATTCCCTAAATAATTAAATGTATCTGATTTCTATTTTTAGATGTCTGGCACATGTCAATTGCTAAGTGATGCACTGTGCCACACAAACACACATACAAGCACACACGCGCACACACACACACACACACACACACACACACACACACACACACACACACACACACACAAAAATGAAAACAAATTCATTTTTTTATTACATATACATACATTGCTATCTGGCACTTTGACTGTGCAGGGGCTCTCCCTCATTAATATGTTAATATGTGAGGTACACTGCCGAGGGGGATCCACATACATGGCCACGGTACCTTCCACTATTCCTACTTGGATTTTATTAAATCCCCAGTTATGAATACTTACTACTATTATTGTAAAGAATGCTTCTTACTGATGACACTGCAAATTTGTACATTTTAATAGGCTTTATTGTTCACAAAATATTTACATTTGTTCATCTTCTGCTTTTAAGATTATTTTCAGAAAATACTGTGAAATTCAAGATATGTTTAGGCTACTAGAGATGTAACATGAGTTAAACAATTAAATCCTGATATCAAGATGAAGTCCATCTGAATTTTTATGTAACAAAATTAAATGAATTTAATGAATAAAGCAATAAATTTAAAGATGATATTGTTAAACTTAAAGAAAAAGAAAATTAAATAGAGAACAAGATTGCTCAAACAATAAATTGTATGTTTGATAGTGACGTCCTTCACATTTGCTCATTTGTCAAGTGATATAATATCCAGCAATAATAGAATTCCTACTATTCTAGGATCATTTTCAGACACACTTGATGGTTGGAGTAAAGTCATAAAACTACAAGCATATACCAGTCTTCCATTTGGCAAAAACTGACCCCGTGCTTCGCATCTTATAGTACTGCAATTCCTTCAGCATCATAGGAACTCCATTGCATAAAATGGAAGTTGTATTATGGAATATGCTAACTTACTTATACTTCAACTGATGCAGATTGATACGCACACTTCATTTAGAAACTTGTATATTGCCTTGTGACTGTATCGGTTTGTTTTGTATGTATTTGTATGTTTAATACTTTGACATGCAGCCATCTATTAGAGCAATCCTACAGACATTTGCACAGTGGAACTCCTTACTTAATATGTCTGTTTTGTATCTATTCATGTCAACTATATTTGATTATTATTTTATAAACATGTAATTTGTGTCAAGTGTATGCATGATTGATCATTTTGTGGGCTTCCTTAGGTCCCCTTCAGAAAATGGGCAGGATTCTAAAAGGGAAAACTAAGTAAACAATAAATAAACATGTAATCAAAATCATACTATAGACTGGACTGAGCTCTATCACTGTAAATTGTTATTTGTAGACAACAAGCAACATAGATGGATTGCAAAAAATGTGATGCCTGTAGAGGACACATTAAGTGACTATGGAAAAGTTATCTGAATATAAGTGATTTAGCTACAGTAGAGATGTGCATCGCTTGAATGTCATCACTGAACTTGTGATTTGCCACTTTCCAGAGCTGCAGTCATAGTCAATTGCATTAAGTGCAGGTGTCTAAAGGGAAAACATGCCTATAATGGCAGTATGAGGCTTTTGCCACAACAGGACAAAAGATCATTGTTTAAAAACTGTTGATAATATTTTTTTTTGTTTGAAATCAGCATTAATTTTCACAAAACGGTGTCTACAGGACTGCAATCAGTTGTTTTCAACATTTAAACAGACTGAACACTACAGTTCCCTACAAAACGGTGTCTACAGGACTGCAATCAGTTGTTTTCAACATTTAAACAGACTGAACTCTACAGTTCCCTACAAAACGGTGTCTACAGGACTGCAATCAGTTGTTTTCAACATTTAAACAGACTGAACTCTACAGTTCCCTACAAAACGGTGTCTACAGGACTGCAATCAGTTGTTTTCAACATTTAAACAGACTGAACTCTACAGTTCCCTATAAAACGGTGTCTACAGGACTGCAATCAGTTGTTTTCAACATTTAAACAGAGTAGGTTACACAAATAGCATTTGTTAAGCTTTCACTTACAGTGCTTTGTAATTAAGCAAGTCACCATATTGGTCAGCCATAGGGCTCTTTGTTTCTACTTGAGTGGTTGCCTCCTTCCCCTGTACCTGCAGTAAATTGACTCTTACATTAGAGCTGTAATACTTACCTTATAGATTTAGGACACCTTAGGAAACCTTGTAAACTGCAATAGCCCCGCTACGTTCGCCCTTGCTATGCTCGGGCTCTCTTCGCTCCTCTCCCTGCCCCCAATTCCCTCCCACCCCCAGTACCTCTAAATTTATAGTACTATAGCCACTCCCCCACTTTCTAGATCCTATCTGCTTTCATCTGGGATAATTCCACCCAGCCCTATTCTACTACCTACATTTAATAGCACCTATTAGCTTTCATCTGGCATTCTCCCATCCCCCCTTCCAGTACCTTTACCTCACCACTCTATCCTCTGGTGTTGCATCACCAGGTAAAACAGTTCCTTCACACACTAGCTGAATCACATATAATGATATACTCCTCTTGACTACCCCTCTTGTTCACACCCCTCTTGTTCACATCATACCTCCTTACCTTGTATGAAAACCAGTTTCTTACGGGATTTCAGGTCCCAAAAGGCCATACTATCACCCCAGCTGTAAATCCTTCCACCTTCAACCATACTTACAGTACCAGATCCTGTTCTTTTGATCTACAATAAATTCATTTTAACCTTTCATCATCGTGGTGGTTTCTACATTTCTTCAGTTTTAGTACCAGATCCTATCCAACATCTTGTTCAGTCTATCAACATCTCAACCCCAGGCACATTAGCTCTACATCCAAACACTACCACAAACTAATAAACAAATTCCTGAAGTTCATCACCAAGTATAGACTCAACCTAATACTTGGTGGTGATATTCACCCCAACCCTGACCAATTAATTCAGATACACATACCCCCTCTACTTGTAATCTAAGCTACAAACCTACAGTTTATAGGCCAACTAACTCTCTCCTAGTCTGTCATCTCAATATTAGAAGCATTAATAACAAGGTACATGAATTGCATGCACTTCTGGATGTCCACTCCCCTGAGATTCTCTGTTTATCTGAAACCTGGTTAAAACCTAACACTAAAGACAATGAAGTGTTACCACCTGGGTACAACATACACAGGCTGGATCATGCTTCGAGGAAGGGGGGTGGGGTAGCTGTACTGTATAAATCTGAGTGGAATGTCACCATAGATGTAATACAACCTCCTCAGATTAATAACTCTGAGATTCTTGCCACCAAATTGCAACTTAATAAAAATAAATGCATTAATATCATCTGTATGTACATTCCCCCAGGTAACAATATATCTACATCTGAAGATATCCTGCACTGGTTATCATGTCACTATCCCCAAGAAACCCTACTACTTGGAGACTTTAACATAGACTGGGGCACCTGTTCCTTAGAATCCCCAACCACCCATATTAACCTGCATGCATTTACACAAATCATATCCACCCCTACCAGGATAGGTAAACCCAACCAAAAAGAAAGTATACTTGATTGAGTACTCATAAACAGTCACCCCCAACTGTACACCTCTGGTACCCTCCTTAATGGCCTAAGTGATCACCTTCTCACATATGTAATTAAGCACAAAACCATTAATTCCCAACAACCCTTACTCAGAAAGGTTAGAAACAATAAAAACTTTGACCCTGCCAAATTCCAACAAGAACTAAACTCATGTAATTGGTCTATTCTAAAACACTTCTCCTTAGAGGAAGCAGTAGCATACTTTTAACAACAAATTCCTTGAGATCCTTGATTGGCATGCACCTGTTCATTCAAAGAGAACAAAGGCAAAAACTGCGCCATGGCTTTCTAAAGAGTCTAAACTCAAAATTACCCTTAGAAACAAAGCATGGGCTTTATGGCGTTCTTCTAAAGACCCTCAAGATCACATTAAATACAGGAAATCCAGGAACGAAACCAAAAAATCAATTTTACAAGACAAAAAACAATACTACTGTAATTTACAGACAGTAAATCAAAATAACCCTCAGAAGTTTTGGGCAGGTTTAAATAATCTACTACATCCTGGACAAACTTCATCCCCAATCCCTGCTGCTACTATTGATAAAACCCCTGAAGATGTTTCTGATAGTTTTAACCAATTCTTTACTGAGACAATTCAAGCCCTAGCTAGCCAACTACCTCCTAGCTCCCCTGGTCCTGAAAGTAGCACCCCTAGAAACCTACTTGCGTTCAGCTTTCAACCAGTCGCCACTTCACTTATCCGTACCTTGATCAAAAAATGAAAACCCACTAAACATTCTGCTGATCAACTCCCTGCCGAGTACCTACAAAAATCAGCTGATGCTAGTGCTTACCCCATCTCAATACTAATCAATCGAACCATAGTAGAAGCTAAAATTCCCACCATCTGGAAAGTATCCTATGTAATCCCACTTCACAAAGGAGGCAGCTCTACTGAATTCTCCAATTATAGGCCAATAGCTATACTCTCTCCACTTGCAAAGATTATGGAAAAATGTATTCATAGACAATTCATGCACCACCTAATCCAAAATCGCCTTATGGCAGACACTCAGCATGGCTTCCGTCCTCATCACAGCACTACTTCAGCCCTCCTAGCCTTTACTAACACCATAAACCATAATCGCAACAATAATTATATATCCTCAGCCCTCTTTTGGATCTTTCCAAGGCATTTGATATGGTTGATCACCAACTTTTAATCCACACCCTGCAAACATTCTGTCTAGATACTGGAGCCCTCCAATGGTTTCAATCCTACCTGAATGGTCGACAGCAGGCTGTCCTCTGGCAGAACAAACTCTCTAACCTTCTACATAACACCCTCGGAGTACCACAAGGCTCTATACTAGGGCCCTTGCTGTTCTCCATCTTCATTAACGACCTTTATACTGTCATCCCAAAAGTCAGCTGTATCCAATATGCTGATGACTCTACTCTAATTTGCTCAGCCACATCTCCAGTAGAGTTATGGTCAGCTACCCAGACCACCTTTAATACAATAGAAAACTGGCTTTCTGAACATCGTCTGATCCTAAATCCCCAAAAACTAAAATGCTGTTATTTTCACCAACACGTAGGTCTACCGCTTTCACCTTTACCATAAAATCAAATGATGGCACAATAATCTTCCCTGACCCATCTACAAAACTATTAGGTGTCATCATAGACAATAATCTCAAATTTGACCTACATGTTAACCAAACTATCAAAACCATCAATAAAAACTAGGGTCACTTTACAGAATAAAAGCCTTCCTAACCCCTCCAGCTAAAATTGCCATAGCTCGCTCTCACCTTCTTTCAACCCTTCTGTATGCATCCCTCTACTCTCGAATTTGAACAAGACTGTCCTTAACAAACTCTCAATTTGCTACAACCACATTGCCAGGTTTGCCACTGGGCTGCCTTTTAGGACACATCATTGCATCAATCTAAATCAGCTTGGTTGGCTTGAACTACCTAGCCTAATCCAGTATAACCAACTGATTATGGCCTATAAAATCCTCTATAATCCGGACAATACTCCTGCACTTAAAAATATTATCACCCCTATAACAATCCTAGACCGCTTCGATCCTCTAACAAACTACTAATTCAGACTAGCAAAATTAATAACACAGCCAGTGATTCTCTCTTTGCAAACTCTGTAAGTAGATCCTGGAACTCTCTTCCAGCTGATATTACCTTACTTTCCACCTTAGGTCAATTTAAAACTAGACTCAAACAGCATTTGTCACTTAACTGGCTATGTCAATGTATCAAGCCTGGCTAACTCGAATGTGTAAAAATCTGTTAACCAGTTTACTGTGTAATTTCATTTAATCCTGACTTGTGCTCAGGATTAACTGTAACCTGTGGAACTTGTTTAACTTGCTTACTTATGTAATCTCTGTAAATAATCTGTTTGTAATATGTAATGCTGGTATTATGTAATGCTGTATCTGCTTACCCTTGGAGCTTTTCTCCCCGGGCCTCCGCTGAAAATGGACATGCATCCAGTCGGACTATCCCGGTCAACAAATGTAAAATAAAAATAAAAAATAAAAATAAAATTTTTTAAAGGAAAAGGTTACTGATTGCCTCATGCAAAAATATCAGAAACATATATTAAGTGTCCAAACCTGAAAATTCAAAGGGAGTGACCAAAAATCTATTGAGGCTCAAAGAAACAATTAATTCAGGGTATTGCTAGTCTAAATTTAATGCATTTCTAAGTCAATGGAAAGAGGAGGCTGCATGTAATGGAAAGATAAAACTATGTGTTATTGTGGGTACAGAGAATGCATCGTGGAAAGAAAAACCCAAGCTGAAAAAAATCTCAGTACAGCTACTCTACTCTACGCTAGAAGGATCTAAACATGGTTGTCTTTTAAGACTTCCAGGCCTTTATATTTTGACTAATATTTAGAATCAAGATATCAATTATTTTGATTACACCAATGACTAAGGAACTCACTACAGGATATTGCTCAAACAACGACTCACCAATGGTTACACAGAATCAACCTTCAAAAAATTGCATTTAAAGCAGGTCTCTATTCTTTCTGTTCTTTCATAACATATAACATTACTCATGTGACCATGGAGATAGTATATTTAGCATGCAGGAGTACTGAGGGGACAATGAGGTGAGAGGGTTATCCTTTGCTGGTAATTTCTTTCATACCCTGAAATATCACTTTATATTGAGTCATTGTAAAATCATGATTCTTCCACAATTTTTTTTTGGTATTATATTGTATTAAGATGACAAATCACAATACAAACATTTTGCTGTGTTTTCTCTTCATACTCTCAGTCTCCTGCTTTAAATTTATTTTGTTTCCACAATTTACTTTTTGATATCCGTCCATCCACCCATCGTCCACCCATCCATCCACAACCCCTTTTTCCCAATTTTGCACAGGGGGTTAGAGTGTCACTTCATCACTTACAATCATCTAGAGCCAAGGTTCACACATGTTCAATAATATTTTTTAATGAAACAAAAAGATTTTTTTAATTGCAACTTTCAGCCACTAGTGTCTGTCAATACTTATGTTAATAAACCAAAGTAATAATTTAAAGTAATAGTGGGTAACGGTGGGAGAATGGCATAATGGTTAAGGTGTTTGTTTTCCAGACTCAAGGTGCAGGGTTTGATTCTCAAGTCCGATAATTGTCTAGGCTTGAAATGGCCCACAAGGGCAATTAGCCTAATACTAATCTATGAGCCTATAACATGTTAGAAGTGTAGGCTCTAATGCGCTGACAGTACATTATATATAATCACCAACTAGCCAAGAGATCTTTCTTTTGTTTCATGGTACATAAAAATCTGCCTGAATAAGACCCCACAATACAGGTAATAGATCAGTAGTTAACAGGGATAAGCAGCAAAACTTAGAGGTTAGAAGTTTGGTAGTATAGAGAATTTATTTGAAACTTCACCTCAGACTCTCGGGTTAAAGCACTACGTAGAGTGATGCAACCTTTTTTCTTAGCTTATTCATACATTTTTATAAACTGATTGATTTGTTTCTTAAATTTGTATTATTTTGCAGAGTCACAGTTTATTCAGTTTTACTTTAAGAAGTTTTAAATATCCATTTATTTAGTGGTGATTTTTAGCAGTACACTGAATTATAGTGGGTGTTAATCATTGTGCTTATTTCCTGAGACTAATTTATTTATGTTATATATTTACTGAGATGATGTTAGTGTTGCTGGTGCTATATCAACAGGCTGTGTGTTTAATTACTTGTCCTAAGAAAAGAGGTGCTGTTTAACTCAGTATCTCTTCTGGTATGTTGCATTACGTATTATACTATTAAATATTATAACCATTGGTATATGCGCCTGACAACAGTTCTGTCATCATTTTTGAATAATGGCAGTATGTTCCATTAGCCATTCAACTCATCTTGCTGCTGTAGGATACAGCAGAAATCATTTTAAGTGTTGCTCATCAAGAGTTGTGTTGCCTATTTTCTAGCCCTCTTACCCACATTTAACTGTCAGCGCTACAGCTGAGCTTGCTTCCTTCCTCAGGCTAAGGCTGCAAGCCTTGAAGTAGGATAGTGCTATAGTAGATTCATATTGACATGAATCCTGGTCCCTGGACTTGATCAAGACAGAATCAAGCCATCAATGTTCCTGGTGGATTCATTTTGCCATTGTATTCCCAAAATTACGTTGTGTATAGAAGTTGTGTAGTCAACATAAAATATCAATTTGTCTCATATCTCCTCCATGCAGAGTGATGCCAGCTAGACCTGAATCTTCACATTCTCCTGTATATCAGAATTGTACCAAATGTTTTTTTTTTTTTCTGCTGGAAAAGGTATACCACCTTGTAATAATCTGCAGTTTACTTCCTGGTTCATACCTGATTCTTCAGATGCATTCTTCAGCCTTAACATGCTGAGCATTACAAGTATATGCCCAAGTCTAGTTGACTATTATTTGACTAGTATGATAAATGTATACTCCTGTGTCTGTCATATGTCTTGGAGCTTCCCATATTGCATAGTGATACCTTCTAAGTGGTTTAATTATCCAGATGTAATGCTACCTAAGTGCTGTAACTTCTCAAATGTGATACCGTATAAGTGGTATAATTACCCAGATATAATGCTGCCTAAGTTCTGGAAGTTCCCACATTTAATGCCTACTAAGGGCTATAACTTCCCAGATGTGATACTTGCTAAGGGATATAATTACTCAGATGTGATGCCTGCTAAGGGCTGTAACTTCCCAGATGCAATGCCTGCTAAGTGCTGTAATTATCCAGATGTGATGCTACATAGGTACTGTAACTTCCCAGATCTAATACCTTCTAATTACTATAATTACTCAGATGTGATGCTTCCTAGGTACTGTGACTTCCCAGATCTGATACCTTCTAATTGCTATAATTACTCAGATGTGATGCTACCTAAGTGGCATAATTACCCATACATTATTTTCACAATTGATCTTTGACTATTACAACTTATACCAGGCTATAACTCACATATATGTCAAATGACCATCACAAACTTCTTGTTCATGTATACACAATGCTATGATTTTTGGCCCAGAGATGTAGCCTCACTCCACTTCACATTGTTGACTTCATAAAGTTGAACCTGTGTAGTGGTACGTACGTTTTGTAGTAAATGAATGAAGCTATTACAAATACTTATTATCACTTGTTATATGGGGTCTGTGACCCTGTAGTCTGTGAAATAAGAAAGTGCTTCTCTTTCTGACCCTCTGCAAGGATTTTAAGGGTGTGTAGTATGATTTTTAGTGCTCAGAGTTTGGGCGTTATGTTATGGTATAGACTATTTTTTTGTTTAGCCTTGTTCCTGACAGTAAATTGACATCAACACTTTGATGCCATGGGACAGAAATGTGACTGTAAATGTGATGTCTGTATATTTCTTTCTTTCTTTCATAAATTAGACTATAACATGTTTGTAAAGCTTATGTAAGCTCCATGGAGCCTGCAACAGAAAACTGCAATGTTTGTGAAACTGGATTTATGAGAACTCTTAACAGTGATAGCATAATTACAGTTGTTCATTCATTTTAATATAGAGAGGGAATATGCATAAAATCTTAAATTACATTTTGCTGTGATTGTTTGCTGTGATTGTGTGATGACATGTTTTCTCAGAAAAGAGTTCATAGCTTGCATTTTAACTGTTCTTTTCTTTGTGCCTGTTTATCCCTATATATTTATTTTGTATCAGCACTACATAATTTATTTTCTAAGAAAAAGAAAATATTTATTCATATTTATGTATTTTCTCATGTATGTTTTATTATCTGAGGAGGGGGAATTATCTAGCACTCTAGGCTACCAAGCAGTAGCAGCCATGTACAAGACACACGGCTTTGCACAAACACTGCCAGTCAGTGTGGAGTACAAAAGGTCTGACTTGTTAATGAGTTGCTTCCTATGCCAAGGGTATGGGTTTTTAATATTTCCACCTCCCTTTGCCTACTGTATTCTGGACTTCATGCCTGGTAACTACCTATGAGACTGCATTACCTCTTGGGTATTTTTATAATTTGTATTGGCTAAGATTGGCAGAATGTCTCAACATATAGTGTGTTGTTTGCAAAACTCCCAACCTCTTAGCTCAAAAAATCTGCACAAAGCCAAAAATAATGTTGGGACAAAGCCACCAAAATAGGGACATGTTTTAAATATTACTCTTATAAGCTTATAAAGTTGCTACAATATAAGGTCTTGTGTTACCATGTATTTTCTGAAGGATAAGAAGTCTGAAACTCAAATGCCTGTCATTATTTAGTTAATTCAGTCCCCACTGATTTACCACAAAAATCTAGAAAACCACACATTTTATGAGCAAGGGACCAAAAATATGACTCAAAAATATGGACATTCTGCGAAAATCTGGACATTTGTCAGATATGGTTGTTTCTTGGCATATCGCCCTTGCTGGGATGAAACCTGTGGGGAATAAAACAATTTTGCCAGACATTCCTGGGTTGATTTGAATAATTTGACAGTTAATAGCTTTGCTTAGGGGCACTGGAAGACACTGTAAACGATGTCTTCATCTGCAGTTTGCAAGTAAATTCTGTGCAGTCGTTGCACTGTACATGGATGCTTGTTTTACGATATTAAAGAGTTTAAAATTGCCCTTTTTGAATACTCAGTTACCCATTTACTCCCCCCCCACCCAACTTCTGGTACTTCTGGACTAGTGACAAACCATTTCACTGTGCACATGGACTGTTTTAAGCCTCACTGTGTTCCTCACAACGAACTACAGCTGAGGACCTGACTCCATAGCACCTTCGAATAACAATAACCGTGCAATTTATGCTTGTCAGTATGTGCTGTTTAAAAACAGGTTCCCCCAAAGCAAGGAGTGCCTGAAAATTTTAAGATGGTTGAGAGGGGTGCAGGTTAACTAACCGAAAGGGAACAAATAGATGCATAATCTTGGCTACAATTAATCTAGGTCTTTCTTTTCTTTTCGAGTACCTTATAGCCTCCTTATCTACAGGCATACGCATATTTGCAGACCTGCCTTTCACTTTTCTTTTTTTCCTTAAAAAATATTCCATGTAGCAGCCTCTTTCCCTCGAAGCGTTGAAAAGATTATTAGTGAAAATGTGGTTGAACTGTTTACAGCCCTTCCGTTCACCAGGGCATGGTTAACTAGCCACATAACCTGAAGCGGAGGTGCTGAGAGAGCAGCAGGAGGGATTCCCTTTGGACATTAACGCTCAGAGAAGGCTGCAAAAGGAAAGTGTTTTCTCATCACTAGCCAACGGAGCTCGACTTCCATCACTAGGCGGCGCTGTGCATCTACTGTTATGCAAAGCCTTTTTAGCCCCCTTGGCTTTCATGACCACAAGTGAACAAACCCATCCTGATGTGCATCAGTGTGGCTCCATCCAAATCAGGCAACGCAAGAGCATCACAGACCTGGTTTCAAAGCTATCTTGATGGCCGTACAAACTTGGGAATAATGTGAGTCTGGTGTAGAAAAAGTTAACATAACTAATCGCAAAGCTCTATGCAAATATAAAGTTTTTCAAATGCAACATTTTACCACGTTATGTTTTCAGATGGCTTGGAAATGATACCATCTCAGGGAACAATCTGCAACTGTTTTAGGAGTTAAAGTCGGAGGAACTGATTTTATTGAAAAACATAGTACTTTGATGCTGGATAATTTAATCACGAGATGAAGATGCAAGTTGTTTGAGACAGACTAAGGAAGTCCGTAAATGGAATGGGTCCTCTGGTTTTTGGTAATGGAATGATTAACACGGTCTTTGTCCTGATGGAGGTGTAGTTTAATCGAGAAGACAACAGGTATTTTGAGCTTTACGCCGTAGTCCTAACACACCTTTGAGTTCTTATGTAGGTGTTCATTTTTGTAAACGGAGAAAGAGATAAGCCTTCAGGCTTGCACTTTTTGTGTGTTTAAATGGGAGATGTTGACACGAACCAACTGCAACTGCCAAGGGGGATGGGGCCGTTAGGGGACTGAAGTGTGCAGCTGGTGCATTCAGCTGAAGGAGTCATAAATACCCCCTCCAGATGCTCAAGCTTAACCTATGCCCAGGACTACGCTAAACCTCCCCAGTGGTGTGTCTGACTTCTGCTGAGAAGCAAGGTTCTTAACTCTTTCCGCACGAGGTATAACGGATTGTACCGACCCAAATTCTCGAGGCAGAGCTAACTTGATTTGTACAGGCATTGCATTTTCTCATTTTAGATGTAAGTGATTACCTGCAGGTGCACCTCGTATGCTGGGGGAGTCCAGGTGTCCCCGGCACCAGACTCCTGCAAACCATCTACTCTAACAGGTTGTGTTCTTTCATAATTAGTAAAGTAAGATTAAATGTAGGGCAGTAGTTCATAATATGCAACTGAAACAGAATTTCCAAGTTTTGAGTCGTTTGTAGACATGGGGTATTGCCTACTTTTTATATTACAGTAATTGTTCAGAACAGTATCGTGTCTGCAGTGCCTAACTACAATGACACTTTCACGGCAGTCTCCAAAAAGATGCCACTCTTAGATACCCAGCAATGTCTGTCTATCTAGTTGGAGTACGCACAGCTGCACTGGCATTAGTTACATTTAAGTGGCAGGGCACTGTGAAATCTAATTATTGTAACTGTGTATAATTGTTCCAGTTTTCCCAAAGTACAGCTGTACTTGTTTAAAGAGGGTTGTCGTATCCATCTCTCTGGAGATGGTTTTATCCAAACCCTGCCTGGCCTCTGTAGTAAGTAACCCGCTAGAGATTAGTCGCGTCCTGAAACACCAGCAGGCACTCTGAGTGTCTTCTAAAGGGGATCCTTTAGTCATGATCATTTGAAATTACCGACACTTCAAGTACTTCAATATACTGCCGCCATTGGGTATCTGTGTGACCTGCTAGTCTGTATCCTTAAAATACAAAGGGCTAATTAAAAAAGCTGACCCCTGGAAGTCCACATTTACTGACACTTCAGTAAAACACTACTGCAGTTGTAAAATATGTTAGATATATTTATCTTTTTCCTACTACATTATAAGGACATAATCTAAACTCTTATATTCATATATTCCTTATATCTTAGTATAATAAGGAATATGTGTCTATAAAGACAAAGTACCATATTTGTGATTTGAAGGTATATCTGTTATATTGTCCATACTTTTCTCTCAGTAGAATACAAGGATGTCATTTTGTAAGCACTGAAGTGAGTGAAGACTTTAATTTCAATTCTACAGATGAAATCTGTCATGATTACATTAAAAACTTCTCATGTGTCATTATTGTACAGATAAGAAACAGTGCAGCCAATAACTGCATGCTGACAGACAAATATTTTTGCCCCCTGAGCCTTACTTGAATCTCAAGCAGTTTGAAAGATCCTTTATAGTTTTCCATACTCCGTAGTAAAACTGGTGCAGAGAAGCTGCTTACATCAGTCAAATTTGCACTGAGCAATAAATGCTTTCTTATGTCCATAAACATTTTCATGGCCTTTACTGCATTCCTGGTTAATTAGGGTTATGAATGAGAAAAGTTTTTGTCCTCTGATAAATGTTTACATGCAAGCAGAATTCTTAAATAAGCTTGCACATTCTTTTTTCATTGACTGTGCTATTTGTGTCACACTGAGGACTAATCAAACAGTTTACAGTTGTTTATGTGCATTACATTTTAACTTCATTTCTAGAATGTGGCCCCCAGACTTGGGTCAGTGTTTTTGTTTTCTGTTCAGATCTTATGCAGACATTGAACAACTAAGATGGTAGCAATTTAACGAAAATAACAAAGGCAGTCCTCTGTACGCAGTATGAATGCTGGAAGTGCTCATAAAACACCAGTGCTGTGACAGACAGACCATATGGATGTGAATATTGTTAGTAGATAGGGGATACATGACCACATGAATCCTACATTTTGCCAGGAGTTTTAAAAAAAACAAACAAAAAACCCCCCCCAAAAAAATAAAAACAAAACAAAACAAAAGCAGTACAATTACTTACTTATATCCATGATTTTATAGTATTGGATCCCTTACCCTACTGGAAAAAGAAACTGTGATACTTGTCAACAGTAGTTTGCCCTACATAAACTTTACAAAATAAATAAATACAATTGTATCACTATTTTCTTTAAGTAGTTTAGGAAGCCTGAATATGTTTCTGTGATACTATCAAATGAAAGAGTTTGTGTAATGACATTCAGTGAAGCAGAAGCCAGAGATATTTAAGGATATTTGTGAAGATTTTTTTTTCAGTCTGAACACAACTCTCTGCTCTATCTGTACTTTGAGTTTACCTGTCGATCATTTCTGGGAACATTATTATCATGTAAACTGAAAGCACATACTGCGTTATAATCATAGTTTGGTATGTGTGCAAACTCATCCTATGCATTCTCTTTTAAAACTTGCCACTGCAGACTTTCTTATCTCTGAATGAACTCGTCATGTATGTCATGCCTAGGGAAAAAAAAAAAACGAATAAATGTATCCGCATATATCAGACTGTATGATACAATGTGTGATGCTCTGGATGGTAATATGGCAGACCTACTTATTTACTTAATTCTAATAAAGAAATAGCGAGCACCACCTTGTTAATATAAAATGGATCCTGTACTGTTTGTGTCCATCCTTTCTCTATTGTGTGATTTTACTTAGTGCATAATACCTACATTCCTTTTTTAACTAGACTGCAGTGCTGTTTAGTTGTCTGGGATTTGTGTATTTTCACTTCTTTCTGACATGTAGAAAGCCACTTTAAATGGCTTACCACAGGGACAGTATAGGCTACAGAGCAGGTGCACACATATACGGTATGGGTCATGAGTAATGTTTAAACTCAACATCAGATGGAGGTGAGTTTGCTTGCAGAAACTGAGGAATGCATGGTTTAGGCTACTGTAGTGTTTAACACACTGTTGTAAAGGTTTGCTTAATGAATAAACATGGTTGTTCAAAATAGCTAAACTAATGGGGAAGGTATAAGTCTAAGGAATATTATAATACAATAGTTAAATTGGACTTCCGTGATGCTTCATAGAGCAACTTAAAAAATCGTTTTGGACACAAAAAACAAATTTGAAGTATTGTCAATTTAATGCAGATTTACATTTGTGAAGATAAACAAGTTCCATCCCGCAGTTCTGAATTTGATTATCTCTCCTTACTAGCAGATGATATACACAAACTACTTAACAGTATTCCTTTTTGCCCTTGTAAAGAAACATTTGTTTCTAGTTGGCTTACCCAGCTAAATAAATAAAATTAAAATTAAAATGATAGTAGTTAAAGAGATTCCATACTGAATTTCTGTTCATTGCTAGGGTCATGCGTAAAATGTGATTTGAGATCAGTGCATTTTGAACACTTGCCAAAAAATAGTGTCCCTAACACAATTGGTAACACTATATTGACAGATAATGTGGGTTGTATTTAATTATTTTACTAAACATAGGTACATATCATAATCTTATGTGGTAAAAAAAATCTAAAAGTCAGTGGGATAACCACATAAAGAAATATTTATTGTCTTCTTTGGTAAAGTTCTAGAACTGAACAGACATATTATTCCAGACACACTAGAACTTGATGCCTGCCTTTTACCGCTGACATGACATTCTTAAAATATGGTATCATGAAAACTTATTTCATTATTTTTGATATCAGACAGAAGATTATGCATTCTGACCTTGCACCCACAACTGTGCATAATGCTGAATATGCTATTACTACATAGTGTCAAAGAATATTGTATTTTATTACATAACTCCACGTGTTTACACATTAAGCCTCAAGAATATTTTAGACAACTGTGATAGTTAAAGTGTAGGAAAATATTGTATAGGATTAGACATCTAAAGGAAAACATTCCATAGGGTTAGACAGAAGATCTTCTGTTATTCTCTGATGCTTGGAACAATGTAGCAGTGTACCCCCCTATTTAATGGAAAACAGATGAGACCCATGAGCAAATTACATCATAATATGATGTATCATTGCTGTGGACAGAGCACTGTCTCAGCCATTATAAATCAGACAGCAGATATATTTCCCTTTAAGACATTTCATATAAGTAAATGTTCCTTTGACAGGCATTCTTTTTCACTTTTAGGATGATTTTTTACTTGCCTGAGTTTCCTTACAGGTACATACAACACTTATTGACTAGTTACTGACTGAGATATAGTTATGAATAGGAGGTTTTCCTCAAAGCTTACAATATGGTTGCTAGTGGAGGTATGAGGTACCTTCACTGCCAGGAAAAGCAGTCAGAGAAACAAAGAAAAAAAATAACTTCCCTGCTCTTGAGTTAGATGGCTAGCCAACAATGTGCTATTAAAAACTGATGTGGAAAACTACTGCCTGGAGGCTGTATTCCTGATTGATTCCTGTCCCACAAGATGACCTCTGCTCAGATAAACATCCTTTTGAGTGACCACATCTCATTATTCTTTAATCAATGTCTTTTCTGATTACCTGGAATCGCTCCGCAGTGTCACTGGACATGCTCTCCCCACTTTTATCTTGAAGCAGCACAGTTTGAATTATCTTTACTATGTTCCTGCCAAGCAAACAAAAATCAATACTAAGCCCTAACTATACTCAAAACAAATACATCTACTAACGCCCACTGTTTTTGTCTGTCAATCATTTCTGACATTTTGGAGGAAAAGCAGTATTGTATGTTGTAATAAAAACACCACCATATTCCTTCTGCTTTGTTTTGAGAAGGTTATTTATCTTTCAACAACTGTGACTTTCTAGGTAGTAAGTGAGTCTGTGCAGTGCACTGACTATATAAGTACATGTATAATTTTTGAAATTATACATTTTGTATTTACATTAAGATGTATAGAAAAATGTATATACATTCAGAAAGTGTTATGTATAAATAAAATAAACATTTTTGCTGCGCACTAGTCTATATATAATGAAAAAATGTTGCATGTGTTTTGGGGTGAATTTCTGGTGCTATAAACAACATATGGTTATTCTTCATAGGCAGTCAACTTTTATAAGATCAGTTTTGCCTTGATGAACCTTATTATGACCTCTGTGTGGGCTTTTTATGTATCGATGAAGTAGACATCTCATTTTGATAGTATGGTACTTCAGCACTTAAAGAGTTAATGTTTGAAGTTTAATAAATCAGGGACACAGGATAAATCAGAGCTGCTTTGATAATACATTTATCTGCTCAGAAAACTGTTAGCTTTATAAATAGCATTTTTAATTGACTCTGTCTCTGTAATGTGATACTTGTCTGTTAGAGACTATTTTATGCTGATAACTTACTTACCAGTGATTGAAACCTGGTATCAAGCGTAGGCCAATGGAAAGATCAGTGCTCTGTCTGAAAGGCAGATGCAGCTAGCTGGGTGATAATCATACATACTGAAACAAGCTTTACAAAGTGACTCTTCATCTCTTTGAAACAGTTTACCAGTAAATGATGTGATATTCAGACTTGACTTCAGATGCTGTAAAGCAAAAACAGACTCAAAATGAAAATCAGTGTCCCACTCCCAGGTGAATATGTGTTTAAGTGCTATTCTTGCCTCAGTTGTGAAAACAACTTAAGGATGAAGTGTACAAGAAGAAGCTACCAGATTGTATCTGTTAAGTAGAGCAAAATGTATTAAAAAGATGCTTAAGCCTCCTTAAAATGAAAGCACCAAACAGCACCCGTGCACAACGATAGTAAAGGGACACTGGTGTACCGTACTGGCAGTAAACTGACGTTGCACTTGCTTATCATGTGCCACACTGACAATGTGCTACACTGACAACTTATCTTTCCTGCTGAAAGAGTTGGGATTCAACATTGTGTACATTCATTCTTTCATTTTCACAGCAGCTGTTGGGGTAGGGGGTATATATTTACACCGTGTCAAAGGATGGGGAAACTGAGGGGGAGATCCACTCTGATCAGTCCACAAAAAAGAAGCAAAAAGCAGTAATGATTTTGTGATGGATAACATGGCATTATCTGTCATTTTTGTTTTAACTTTTCCATTTCAATAATCACCTCTGACTTCAGGTCTCACCTTATTTCCTTGCTTCCATCCTACTCTTCCTCTCTTAGATCGGTATTATAACTCTTCATCATGAATGCCCTCCTTATGGAAGTACTCCCCCAGTTTCAGTACAGGTAAGGATCACCACCATGTAAACAGATTCATAAGAAAGTTCTACCTTCATGTCACTGGCAGGCTGAATGCTGTGCATGCTTAGCACACTGCAGTCACCTGCCAGAATGGGCCTGCAGTAGATGGTGCACTTGCTGTTGAAGAGGCGTTGCTATCAACACAGTGATGTCACCTCATGTCACACACTTATCAAAAGAGAGCATCTCATGGTGGTCCACAGTCCACAGTATATGCTGCTAACTCAAAAAACGTTCACACATCAAGCCATAGAACCCTCATCTACCCCTCATAAGACAAACAGGTCATCTCTTCAGTCTTCTTTCTCTGTGGTCAGCTACTTCAACACCTGGACCACTAGTCAAACCTAAGTCATTTGAGCCGTAGTCAGGGTTTCATTCTTCTTGACATGGATGATGTTTTCTCCACTTATGAAGCTTGCATATCTGTATATTTAGGGTTTATGTATGCAGTTTGCATTGTCGATAGTTGCACATCTCAAAACTAGATAAAGGCTGGGGGGGGGGGGGGATGCCAAGTTTCTATTGTATTCAGAAATAATTACTGTTTGTTTTTCATGTTCTGCTTCTAAAGTCCCACAGAACTATTGTTTTCCTTTTAATATCATTAATCTTCCATAGATTTAGAATTATTTTCTAAGACACTCACCGTCATACTTAATTATTCTTGCTAAGACTATATCCTCATATATTGCTTTGACAAAGGGCTGTGATATGTGGCAACATACATGGACGATATGTAGGGTAGAACTATTATATAAACACAAATATGTCAAAATTAACACATCTGTAAAATACTTATGTTTTGTGGGAATTTGTGAGCACAGGCATTAGTCATGTGATTTTGTTATTAAACTAAAATTAAGAAATGCCCTTTTTTGCTATATGGCACATTTTGGGGGCAACTTTACTTTTGGGCTACTGTTTTATGCCTTTGTTTCTTTGTGTTTGGACTAGTGTGGTTCCATTTGTCATGGATTATAATGCATCTCCCTTGAGCACCTCTATCATGTGCAAAACTCCTCAGTCAGATGCCTTTTGGGTAAATCACCCTAAGGAACATATCACCCCAATGCAGCAAAGTCTGTGCTGCCTTCCTGTTCCCTCTCCTTATGGGTAAAAAGCATTGATTCCAACCTACCAAAGCCAGTATGATCCTGTCACCAGCCATTTTAAGGAGCTGTTCCACAGTTAATGCCATACTAGGATATTCACTCTGTTTATGTCATGAAGGGCTGCTGTGGTTTCTGTCTCCTGGAATGTACTGTCTTGTGAGGATTGGGATACACTTTCAATTAAGACGTTTCACTGCAGAAATATTATAACATCTGATATCTTATTATAATTTTGATTTTTAATTTAATTGCATTTATTTTACTGACTTTTGTTGCATTTTTTTTCATTTTTGTTGGTTAGTGACTAGGTTTAGCAACTTAAATAAACTTGATGATAGTTACTTGAAAGGATAAAAAGTTTATGCAAATCTGTTGAAATTGGAAAATATTTCAACTTAGCAGCTGTTTCAGTTTGTGACTAATCTACTTCCCTCAGGACTTCTTGGAAAATGGACATTTTGATAGGTCAGCTGTCATCACCCTTTTAATAGATGACTGGAGTAAACCTCACTATAGATACTCGGTAGGATAAAAAGTATGCCAGCCTTCTGAAAATCTAAACTCTTTTTGCTACTCAGCTTTTTCTATTAGGTATTGTTTTATAACTTCTCTGGATGCTACCTGGACGATGAACATGCTGAGAAACCATCTGTGACCACTCAAAAAATTCTTATAGTTATTCACTTTTTGTGTTAATTTCAATGTAGCTATTGATGTTTCCTCGGCTGCAGAGACAAGCAGTTGTTGATACAAAGTCCTCCTTTGCTCAGGTGGCAGGTAATACCTGATTATTATCCATTTATGTTTAATTATAGCTCGCAGTCTTACAGTTGTACACATGGAGACAAAGCCAAAAATAAGGCCCCAAATGTGGTATTAGGCTAACTGCCCTTATGGGCTATTTTAAGCCTAGTCAATTACCGAATGTGAGAATCAAACCCTGCATCTTGTAGCTATAAGGTAAACACCTTAACCATTATGCCAACCTCACATCATATGCTGTACATTCAATAAGTTGATAGAATAATATAACATGTTAGTATGTATTTTCTGATGATATTTGATTAGTGTTTTTATTTAATGACTATAAACATCACTATTAAATTATAAAATCAGGAATTTTAAGAGGTACAAGAAGAAATCTGAGGGAAAATTGTGAAGGATTGAGAGGTATGATTTTCAGTGTGTTGTGTTTGTTCTCAAGAGTTTGAAGTCCCAAATTCAGTTTTAAAAGTGCCAGTAGGCTTAATACTAGTTGGCATCATCAGCTACTGTGTCTGATACAGCACAGTGGATGGGGGGCTTACTTTAAACTCATAAGTCTTAGGGATACTTTAATTTGCTCCCACAGTTTCCATGGTTCACTTGCAGCAGTTGAAAAGTACATGAGGTTAATTAGGAGGTAATTCTAATAGTCTAACAACAAAACATTATGCCATTTGAATGAAGTAATGTAAGCAGTGATACTAGTATAAAGACAATTCTTTAATTTACACCAGATTTTGTGACCCAAATGTTATCATGATAAATAAAATGTATAGTTACATAATAATTTACCAAGACAAATTAGTAAAATAACAGTACTTATACTTATGCTTTCTTAGTAGGATAAGTAGATTTATTACATGCTACGTGGGTGCAGTTCTATTTTTGATACTGGGAATTGATAACATAGTCTGGGTAATGTCACACAGAGAACATATCAACTCTGTAATAAGGCTGAACATGATTATGTTTGTGTAAGGTCAATTGCACATAACATACTTGGGTGATTAGCCAAAGAAATGTTTGACAAGTTCCTAGAGACACATAAGAATTTCACAGTTAGGGCAGTCATAGTGTATAGTTTGTGCTTTCCACTACTCTCTGTACTAGAGACATAGCTGGACTGATGATGTTTATAAAAATTCCATTCTTCTGCACTTACACCCCTCCAAATAAAAAATAAATATCTACTTCAGAAGTTAGTTATCAGGAAAAAGGAGCCAGACCATTGATATAGTCTTTAATAAATGTTGTACAGAAAGCAGGGCATTGTTCAGTCATATTACCAATTAGCTGTACTCCGTTTCTTTCCCATGAGTACCAAATACTGACTGTATCCGAAATAAACTAGTGGGCAGATTCAGAACAATTTCTTAATTACAAACATGGCTTCTGTGTTTAACCTTAGTGGGCCCTACAATTACAACTGAAGCAAATGATAAACACCACAACACTATAAAGTATTTCTTTTCCTGTGATTATCACCACGTTCTATAACATACCAGTATAACAGGAAAAAAATCAGCATTAATCAGAGATTTTATTAAAACTATTGTCAGTATAAAAGCTTCCCCATAATTTACATTTGCTTTAATGCGGGTCTCCGATATTCCATGGTAACTAATATAACCGAGTTCAAGGCTGAACTAATACTCTTATGTTATTCGGTGTGTACGAAATCCAGAAACAGCAATATTCCTCTCAGCTGTAGTCCATGACAAATATTTCAGGATTGTTTTACTGAGAAAAATAAAATAAAATATTGGAATAATTCTTTATAATATAACTAGAGGAAAGATGGATAAACAGTTTCTCAAGCAAGGCATACCAAAAACTCTATTTAAACTGTTATAGACATTTCAGATTCATATGTATATTTTATTCCTATGTGGGCATTTCAACTGAAATTTTTACCTCAGAAAAAGGAAGCTTAGAAAGTTTAAAGTTTTGAAGGCACTTACATTAAGAGTTGTTGTTATGCTGATCTGAAATGCAAACCTTAGTAAAGATGAAATTCTTTCAGGTGTACTTTTATTGCTGTAAACACATTTTCTTCGCTTTGAAAGAAATGCTGCCATACTTGTCTAAAAGGGTTTTCTGAAAATTATTGTGGAGTATCAGATCTATGAGCATAATTTTAAAGTTTTATGTATTTATACATATCCTTGCACATTATCAACATGAAATCCAAAAATTACAATGCTCTTCGGTTATCACAAAATCTCATACTTGCTGCAAGATGAAATATTTGTATAGTGGAGGTAGAGCAGGATTTATGGTCAAAACATAAATATACAGTTAATGTGTGTGTGTGTGTGTGTGTGTGTGTGTGTGTGTGTGTGTGTGTGTGTGTGTGTGTGTGTGTGTGTGTGTGTATATATATATATCTATCTATATATATATATATATATATATATATATATGTATGTATAATTTCATGGTCGACTGTTCAGGAAGTCGACTTTCATATGGCCGAGACCATATGATTGACTTTTGAAAAGCCAACCATGTAAACTAAACACATAAAACACAACAAACACTCACCTTAAACTCCATCCCCCCGTAACTTAAATATACCAACTCCAAGATCGCACTACAGTGTGGAGGAAGGAAATTTTCCTATTCCGCACTGTATGGAGATAGCGGTTCCCCATCTTCGGCTTCGGCCATATGAAAGTCAACTATGTGAAGGGGACCCATATATATATATATATATATATATATATATATATATATATATATATATATATATGTGCGTGTGTGTTTATCTATCTATCTATATACATATACACATAGAAAAATATAAATAATAAGGAAAACTAGTTGTACAGCAGCTATTACTCTTGATATAGGTCTACAACTTTTTAAAAAGGACCCTTGCCAAAACATCTTCTGTAATTTCGGTGTCAAAGTTCACTTTGCATTCTTATTAAAAATAAAAAAACAGGATTCAAGCTTCATCAGATCTTATTTGTACATAGCAGTAACAAACAATATATACTTTTTTATTTTCCATATAAAAAGCCATATAAATCAGATAAATTATATCAGGACTTTAAAAGTATGTAAGAAGATCACATTCAATGAGAGTGATGGGAATAGTGGTACATACATAATTTGGGTCTATATCATAACCGCGAAAGTCCGTTTGAGTGAATACGTAAACGTCGACACATATTGCGTGAAACGCGAGTACACCGAATGCCCTAAACTGTAAAATTAAAAATCTTGAATCGGCATAGTTGGCCCTTCTGCGGTATAGCTCTGTAAGGTAAGTGTGCAATAGTTATGGACCTTAGGGTTAGGGTGCGGGTTAAGGTAAGTGCATAGATAGTAATATATGTAAGGTTTAGTGTAGGGTTAGAAGTAGGGTTTTCTTAAGTGTATGTGTGTGGATTATTTATTTTGTTTGGGTATAGCTCATTAAGGTAAGTGTGTGATAGTTACGGACCTTAGGGTTAGGGTGCAGGCTAAGGTAAGTGCATACATGGTAGTGTATGCAAGCTTTACTTTAGGGTTAGAAGTAGAGATTCAGTTAGAGTATGTATGTGGTTTATTTATTTTGTTTGGATGGGTAGTATGTGAGGTTGGCCAACTATGCCGGTTCGAGATTTAGAATTTCACGGTTTAGTGCATTCGGTGTATTCGCGGTTCGCGCAATATGTGTTGACGTTTACGTATTCGCTGAAATAGGCTTTCGTGGTTATAATATAGACTCCATAATTTGCATCTGTTTTTCTGATTTGTGATTTTTACTCCTTACCTAAGTAAGTACAAATTCACTGTGTATTTGGCTGTTGATCACTATGCTAGTTATAATGTCAAATAAAAGAAGTGTCTAGTCCTGCCTTTTTGTTACATGAGTATAGCATATAGTAAAACATACACACACACACACACACACACACACACACACACACACACACACACACACACACACACACACACACACACACACACACACACACACATATATATGATATGTATGTGTGTATATGTTTTATATATATATATATATATATATATATATATATATATATATATATATGTAATGTATATAAAATGCACACACTCATATTTCGTGGAGTGTGAGAGCTGCTCTGCACTTATAGGTTCTGTTGATGTACTATTATGGTGAGTGTTTTGCTATTTAAGTTAAAGGATAGTTGTGTAAAGGAGGTGCTGTGTGCATCTAATTGTTCTAGTGACTTATTCAATCAGGATTTCACTATAAAGAAGGTATACTTGTCCAAGAGGATACTGTATAACTACTGGCTTTAAATAGTCATGCTTACCGTACAAACATGCATGGAAATAAGTGTGTAATACACTGCATAATAGTTTATTCTCCATTTTCTTTGGTGCCATTATTTGCATTTATTTATTTAGGCTTTGTTGACTGGGTTTATCCCATTAGGTATATGGCATCTTTTCAGGGGAGAACCAAGGTGACATTCATACTGACTAGGGGCGCTTTTGTCAAGGCAGAGGGGAAATTCCCCTAATCTTTTAATGTGGCTGATTGCTGGGTTTCAGAGCACACGGTATATAGATGGAGTGGTAAGGGATGAAGGGAAGCTGAGCAATATGGCGGTAATATCTCCGTGTCTTGCTAGCGCTAAAGAATGCAATGTGGGCTTTTGTGGAAAAACTGAGGTGTTAAGTTAATGAGGTGAGCATGAGTAGATTGTCAGGGAAACATCTAAAGAAGGTGTTTGATGAGGATATATTGCAGACAGAAGTCTATGGGACTAAAATGATTAAATCAAAGGAGATCAACGATCAAATTCTGTGGAAATGAAAAGCACTCGTAAAAAATAGATCAACAAGCTGTTGTCGATGTTGGAATGGCACAGAAGCAAGTTATGTAAACTTTTTTTTTTTGCCGCTGCAGTGAGCTGGAACTAGGGCATTCCAGACAGGTTTGTCCAGGAAGTTTCACACGAGACTGATCTTCACAGGTGGGAAACTGTTACAAAGAGATGACGTCTGGACTAATGTGTTACCGCTGCCTGGGACGTCTTCAGTAAAAATTAAAGTGATGTATATTTGGTCACTGGATGGTTTTCCAATATTTATTTTCAGACTCAAGCAGCTTTTCTTTTCTTGCAAATAATAAATGTGACAAACTAACATTACAGTTGCTTTGGTCAGAATGCAGGTGGAAAGAATTAAAAGGGAAAGTACTTTTATAATTCAAGACTTTGATTTGGGTGAGATTATGGTGAGAGAAGAATTAAACAGTGAATGTAAAAAGCTTATTTTGTTGGGAATGTAAGGGGTACTGGTGGCTGTTGGAGAGGGTAATGGTATGCTTGGCCTGATTTATATATGGGACATAAACAATTAATGCAGTGATGTACTGATAATTCATGGAAAGAAAGGAGCATAATTCTATATAGCTCAGACCAAAAGCTGTTATATGTAATTAAAAATTGCTATAAAAAATGCTGTGATTTCAGTGGGGAAAGGAGGCATAACTTATCTTGCATGGCTTCTTGCATAAAGTATAAGCAAGTAGAAAATTTATGAATACATTATCCATTGCTTGAACAGAAATTAATAGTGATATTAATGAAAAAGACAGATAATTTGGTTTCAGAAAGAGAAGAAGAGAGGTAGAGAAAGGAGGTAATAATACGCCTGGTGATTCTGTTACTGCATAAGAGAAATGCTTCTGCTAATAATACTAATGGCACAACTGATAATGGTGTGCAGGAATATGCTAATAATACTAATGGCGCAACTGATAATGATGTGCAGGAATATGCTAATAATACTAATGGCACAACTGATGATAGTGTGCAGGAATATGCTAATAATACTAATGGCACAACTGATGATGGTGTGTAAGAATATGCTAATAATACAACTGATGATGGTGTGCAGGAATATGCTAATAATACTAATGGCACAAATGATGATAGTGTGCAGGAATATGCTAATAATACTAATGGCACAACTGATGATGGTGTGCAGGAATATGCTAATAATACTAATGGCACAACTGATGATGGTGTGCAGGAATATGCTAATAATACTAATGGTACAATTGATGATGGTGTGCAGGAATATGCTAATAATACTAATGGCACAACTGATGATGGTGTGCAGGAATATGCTAATAATACTAATGGCACAACTGATGATGGTGTGCAGGAATATGCTAATAATACTAATGGCACAACTGATGATGGTGTGCAGGAATATGCTAATAATACTAATGGCACAACTGATGATGGTGTGCAGGAATATGCTAATAATACT